>NC_031777.1:29006505-29032953 GCF_001522545.3 Parus major | reverse complement strand
AGCAGGAGCTGCTCGGGATGGGTGGCAGGGTGGCAGCAGAGCCACTGAGGCCACACGGCTGGGACGTGTCCCTTTGCCACAGGAACGACTCCAGCCGTGCTGCAGACAGGAACAGCTGACAGGAACAGAGCCCTGGATCCCTGGCAAAACCCAGCTGGCACAGCTGGCACAGCTGGCAGCTCTGCTCAGGAGAGGCCTGGAATGGCAGCACAGGAGGGCACAGGCTGGCATTTAGGGACTGGCCAGGCTTGGCAGGCACACCTGGCTCTGAGCAAAGCATTTCCCTTCACGACCACAACGGCACGGACACTCCTCCAGCCAGCAGTGAGCAAAAATAATTAGTACATACATTAGTAACTGACATCTTAAAGACTTTTAACATATAAAACATTATCATCTTTATGAAAATAGAACAATCTCAGCACAGGCTTGCCTTTCTGGGGGAGGAATTCAGGTATGCTTTTTATAGTTAAAAGGCAAGTGTTCTCCTGGACAGCTGCCGATGCTCTTGTGTAAAATGTCCTTAAAGCAAGACAAACTCCTCTGTACTAAATCTCTTTAGTCTTTTCTTTTCATCCTCGGAGAAAAGGTCATTTTCTTCATGGAGTGGACTGGAAACAAAGTCATAGTCTTTAGAATGACCCTTGACAAAAGTAAACAGGGGATATTTCTCCTTGGATGAAGATTTCAGCATCTGCAATGTAAAACACTATACATTAATTGTAATAAATAAATGTAATAAAACATTAATTGGAAATGAAGAAATACAGCAAGCACTGACATTCACCTGATGATGACTGCCAAGTCAAAAATGCATTATTTTAATTAGCTCATTAAACAAAAGCACTGCACAATCTAAACATTTCCTCCTCCTATTAGATGTTTATAAGCTAAGATGTTTATAAGATAAGCTGCTAACTTCCAGCCTGTCCCTGGTTTTGAGCACACAGATCACCTGGATGTGCTGTCAGACTCAGTGCAACAAAGAGATAAAAGGGTAGAAGACAGAAGATAAAAACCTCTACAAAATAGTTAATGGCCATAAGGGTCTCCTCAAGCCCAGGTGGGAATTCTGCAGCAACTGAGCATCCTGGGGAGGGATTTCTATTGTAGAATTGGCACGTGCAAGAATCAGTGTTTTTATTAGAAGTTTAAACACATTCACCAATGTAAATAAGGCAGGCAGGAGCACGTGGCTCAAAGCAGACTGGTGCCAGTCACAGGGAACCAGGGTACCCAAAACCTACATTTATAAATAAGAGAATTGGGCATGGAGAGAGGAGGTGTGGGGAATGATACATACTGAATCAGATCAGAAAAATACCTTTAAGAGCAGATAAAACCCCACCAAATACTGAAAGATATTTCAGCCTTTCAGGGTGTTGTTTTGTCCACTGATTCATTTTATAATTTGTTTTACTTTTTTCTTACCTGCTTGGGAAAACCCACCCAGTGTTGCAGTGGCTGCAGAACTACATCAGGCTAGAGACAGACACTGCAGAACCTAAAATCACTGAGCATGATTTCAGGAGAACAATCAGTAAAAAAAATCCCCAAACAGATCTTCAAAAAGTAAGAACTATTTATAAAATGACAGTCAAGGATTGAGGGGGTGTTTAAAAAAATAAGAAAAAAAATAAATCAATCCCAGTAAAATGCTGGGGTTCCACTGCCTTGTCTGTGTCCAGCTTTACTGAAACTTCCATCTCCACAACATCTCTTTCCATGCACTGAGGGAAGTGAGATTTGTGTAACTCTGATCACACCACATCTCAACAGTGAGCACAGAGAATTCGAAACTCTAAACAACTTCCAAGTTTCCTCTAGACACCATTACAGTGATAGCCAAAGGAGTTATTGATAAAGATCAGTATTTTCTGTATTTCATTGTCACTGTTGTCACTGCAACAAGAATTCTTTGTGCTGAACTGAATCCAGGTTTAACCCTCCCTCAGCTCCAGCTCTTCTCTCATTTCTGCTACATTTGGGTCACAAACAGGCAAGTGCAGCTCTATGAAAATCCCAAGGGATTATTTATTTTCTGGCATGTGTTTGCATATGGAAACAACTCCAAGAGGGGAGCCTGAATATGGTTTGGATAGAGTTGCACCCATCACTCCACTTGGGCCCCAATTCTGATGCCCTATTTTTATCTGTCTCTAAATATATAAGGCCCATAGTGTTTATCCTCAAGTATTAAAGCTAAATCTTATCTCTCATCTCTTATTACCCAAAAAAAGCAGGCAGAACTTGGATTTTTTAATCCAGCCTCCACAGGGCACACTGAAAACACACCGAGCTTTATAGTTCAAGAGTTATGACACTACAGTTGCAAACAAAGGGAAAAATAATGGAAGAGAAGGAAAACACAAAGGATGTGAAGGAAGGATTGCAATATCAATTGATAGAATGTTTCTGACATTGTCCCTGTATCCAAACTTTCCCCTTATTTCAAACTGACACTGCCTGAAATTTATAGAAAATAATGTCACTAATATTAAAGAGCTCCTATCCAAAACACCAGGATAATAAGTCCAACACTTGGATCAGTCAAGAGTATTTTCACAAACTGTGTTCAGGAAAAAACTGTACTTAATCCCAAACTTGAAAGAACAGAAACAGGAAAACAAGAAAAAGAAAACCTCTACTGGAATGGATTTTGTAATGAGGTTTTTTTTACCACGTTATGACATTCTATGTGACAGAACAGGAAAACATGGAAGAACAGAAATTTCACTATTTAAAACTTTCCATGGATCTGCTCCTTAGGAACTTCTACTTCTTTAAATCTATTTTCTACCTCTCTGGGTAAGAATCAAAGAAACAACTTCAGCATCAATCAGCATCTATGTATTATAATCAGCATTAAGTTTTAAAAAAATGCATTTTTGGCTGTAGTACTAATACCACTTATCAGGTTATTCCAAGTGCTGGACAAACATTAATTCTTTGTGCTGTTGTGGTAACTGCTATGGTTTCAATATTAACATTGAGCCCATCTGCTCATCCTTTTCACAGAGCATTTTTTGAAGCCACCAAACACTGAGCAGCTCACAGAACACATTGATGATGCTGCATTTCATACCCTCACATACTGGAATAACTAAGGAGAAAAAAACCTTGATTCCAATTGGATCTAAATGAAGGCAGAGCAGAGTTTTTCCAGGGGAAGGATGGGGTCACACAGATCTGCTGGGTGGCACCTGCTCCGTGGAGCTCAAACCAGAGCCCTGTGCTTCCCACCAGAAAAAGCCCGTTGTGCTAGGGAGAAATCATCGACGATTTGGGTTTGCTCCAACACTTCCCTTCCCTCCCAGTGCCTGCCCAGGCTCCGAGCATCCCCCAGGATCGCGCCGGGCGGGGCAGGCGGCTGCCAGGGCTGGAGGGGACATTCCCACTTCACGAGTGCCACCTCGTGGGCCCCACACCGCATCCCGCTCTGCCTCCTCCCGCAGCTCCCTCACACAGGGAAACCGGCCGGAATAAACACCAACCTGCACTTCTGACAGCGGTAAAGACACCGAGAAATGCCACGAAAAGAATTAGGTGTGCTTAGAAGGGCGAGGCTGATTGTCTTCCCCACACCCCGCTCTGGCTGAGGGATGGATTTGGGAACTCCAGCACCTACCTTGGTGATTTCTTCAGAAGCCTTCTCAAAGTCCTGCACAGTCCTACAGTAAAATCCTATTGTGCAGCTCGGATCCATTTTTTTGAATGACATCTTTTTTGGAGAAGGACAGTGGAATGACTGCAAGTTTCCCAATTAAAAAACACAAACCACACAGTTACAGCCAGGAACGACACAGATCCATGTATTTACTTTTGTCCTCACCAACAGCTTTAAAAATATCCAATCCCCTGCATCACCTGAATTAAACCCCAGCACACACTTTGGAAGTAATTTCTCCCACCCCCCACCCCATATATTCAAGTGATTCCACCCTTCCCCAACAGTGTAAAACCTCCTGCTGTTCAAGCTGCATTCCCCAAACTTCTCCACACACCAGGTTAGTTTGGAATCTGTCAAAGCTCTGCTGCTCCCAGCAATACTTTATGAATATTCCCAAGGCAGAGAAGGTGAATGCTCTTCTGCAAATTGAATTTGTAACAGCTTTTGCACTATCTTACTGCTTTACTACCACTGCCCAGTGCCCTTCCCTCCCCCAGCCTCTATAAAAGAGACATAATGGAATAAACCAACCTCATGCATTTTCCTTCAGTAAATGAAATGGGTTCAAAAACCCACAAAACACACAAAAGCAAAACCATATTACAATGATCCACAAGTAGGGAAAAACCAAACATGCCCTGCTTTACAAATGGGTTTTTCCTAACGTGAAATCTTTCCCTGACAGATGCTGCCCTGCCAGTGCTATGAGCTGATACCTTGAGCAGCCCTGCTGTAAGAGAAAACAAACACAAAACCCCCTTCCCCACGCTCCTCACTCAGTTTATGAGAGAAAAAATAAGTGTATCCCATCTACCCTGGTTCTGTGGTTATTTATTACAGGAACTGCAGTTTTGGTGAAGCTCTTTGTCCAATAACTGCAATTATTTCCTTACTTGCTCTCAGAGGGAGCCAGTCCCCTCTACTCTGCCTCTAACACAGAGGATGACCCATCATCCTCCCTCTCTATAAAATCCCTTTTTTTTTTTTTGCCAGTCACAAAAATCAACCTACAGGAGACAGCACTGGTTCCCAAATCTGAGTGTAACCATCCCTGCAGCAGCAGTTTTACATAATAAGATATATTGTTCTTTCCTGGTGATTACAAACCCAAAAGGTATTTCTGTAAAACCTCTGCTAAAAAATATCCACAAAGATGTTTAGGGCTATTTCTGCAAGAATTATTTTAGTCATTGCTTTTTCTCCTCACTGTTCCAATTTTATAAACAGCAACTGTATTTTTAATATTAATTCCTGAACTATCAAATGCATAAAAAATCAAAGCCATCTCATTCCAGCAGCAAGGCTGTCCCTCCAGTTGTGCAGGAGGTTTTAATGCTGCACAAACCACTGCACAACAAAGAGAAGTGGGGAGGATTTTTTTTTTCCCATTCCTCCAAACAAATGGATGCTGGAAGCCAATACAGAGTAGATTGATTTCCAACTTATTCTGGACAATTTATCAATTTTGAAAATACTCCCTATAGATAAATCTAACAAGCAACTATCCACACTAAGAAAGCAATTTTTGTTTACTTTTGACATTTCAGGACAAAGATATAATACTATTAAATGCACCAAGCATTAAATTGCAATCTATTTTCCGTCTGCAGGAAAGCATTAGGATGAGATCAAGCCAAGCTGGCAGCTTGCATACCTTCCAAACACAGCTTAAAACCTTGCTGTTATTTGGAAATTCAGATTAATGCCAGTCTGCAGAACAATTTTGAGGCTGAGTCAGAGGAACAGAACCCAAAAGATGTCTTTTTGTGGCTTAGCCACTGCACCACAGCAGGACCTTAAGGAATTCACTCTGCTGCTTTGTGCTCTTCCCACCTTTTGCCTGGTTTTCCCCAAACTGTAAAATCCCCAGAGGCACTGGAGCAAAACACAGTTATGAGGAAAAAGGGGAAGGGTCTGGGTAATCATCCCAGGCAGAGCTGGCACTCACCAACTCCTCCTCCAAGTATCTCAACAGGACAAACCTAAAGGCATCTCTAAACACAACCAAACTTCCTGGCTGGGATATTCTCTCACCCATTTTGCTGCTGTATTATTTTGCTTCATTCAGAACCTTCTCATTTCCTAGAGAATCTTCCACTTCTATATTATGTAACATGCTAATTCAAGCATTTTGTTAAGCATAAATAATGAAAAATATGAAGTGTTTGCTTTAAGGACTTCAGCCCTGTGTAGGTCCTTTGATACTTTTTATTTATATTATATATGAATAGTTTTCCTGAATGCTATTTGATGGGATTTTGTTCCAGCTCTCCCTGCTGCTGTCCTGGCTGTGGATGCCCCCTCAGGCTGCTCCAACTGAACCAAAGATCACCTAAAGTTGGGCACAAGACCAAGGAGAGTTTGTGTGGATGGCCCTGAGGATCTGACTCTGAGTGCTGAGGCCACTGAGCATTTCCTTGCAGCTGATGATGTTTTCCCAGGGTAGCTGTAAATTGAGTCCTCTGATCATCTCCTTTAGCTCCATCTATTTCCAGACCCCTACTATTGAATACAACAGGAATTCTCCCTGATGTTGATTGCAATTTGAATGTTAAATAAATAAATAAAATGACCAAAACCACAAACTATCAACCCCAAATCTAAACAGGTTTAAGATCTACAAATATCATCTATTTTCTTTGATGGAAAATTACTTAAATGAAGTGATCATCTATTTTGAAGATTTTATGATCATTAAAAAGAAAACAGATGAAGATTAATGAAGTAAAAATTAGACCTCCATATTGAGATTTAACCTCTGGTCATTTTCGTTGATTATAGGCCCATAAAGAAGGGCAGGACATTGATAAATAACATGTAACTGTAAAACCATAAAGCTGCAGCTAGCTAGAACAGCTCTAAATAATTAGTGTTTGATTCATATGGGAAGAAAACAGTGCCAGCTCTATATCCATAGTACCTCAAGAGGGAAATCCTTTATGCTGACATCTACAAAAGATTGGCAGTAATGAGGATCCATGTAAATCAAACTGTCATCTGCAAGGACAAAACAGAAGACAAGTAATTCAAAAAACACCTTATTATTACACTGCTTACAATCCAATTTCTATGCAGAACAGCTGGAAAAAAAAGCCAGTGAGTAACTGCTTGCCAGGCTGATACTCATTGACTGAAGCATAGGTTTTTGCAGGACAGATTAACTTTTGCATAATCAAATATGCTTGTATAAGCAGAATTTTTATAAAGTGATGAAACTGTCATTTAATTTTTGGTGATAAAATTACTTTTACAAACACACAATTATATTCTGGAGTTTGCATATGAAAAATGTATCGCCCTGCTTCATCCTGACAGCAAGAATATATTGATTGTCATTTAGGCATCAACTAACACCACTTAAAGCAGGAGAGAGTAAATACCTAAATAAGAACTGCCAGACAGGAACAGCAAACGCTCCTCAAGTTTGGTGAAACAGATAAATTATGCCTTGTTTATGCAACAAGGGAAATTAAATGTACATTTTACAGAATCCAATTACTCCGTGGGGTAAATGACAAATGGCTGGACTTGGGGAGATGTGATGAATTAATAAGGTACTCATTTTACTATTTTAATCACGCTATTTCCCACTGCTTCAATATTAACTTCCTAACTCTGAGAGAAAAAAATATTGAGGAGACATAACACATTCAAACACTAACCTTGGAATCCAGCAAAGTAATAGGACTGCTTGGGTTTGCCACCAATAATGCCAACACAGTACTCCAGGCTTAAAATTCCCTAAAACAAGAACAGGGAATCATTAAGATTAACCAAAGTATTAAACTGAATTAAAATATCTACTCTTTGCTCTTTTAGGCAAATGGTTTTGGATTTTTTTGAATACTGACTCCAAGACTTCCTGGGGCTTGAAAAGTGAAACCACACCAGCAGATATTCCAGAGAAAGTCCTCCCTTCCCATGAGATACCCACACATGTTTTTGGGGAGGAGACAAAACATCATGTCACACACTGAGCACCGGTTCCTTAGCCCAAATATCCCAATGGACTGAGATTTACAGCTTTCATACATTTACATTCTGGGCCCCTGGGGACTCTTCTTTTTGCACTCAAATGGACAAGCATGGCCAGAGCATCAACCTTTTACATCCTGGGGAGAAATGCCAGTTGAAGTTAAGAGTAATTACAAGGCCCAGCTCCAAAAACAGCTGCCCCACACCCAGGGAGGAGAGACAAACACACAACAGACAGGCCCCATCAATCTCCCTGGAGGATGCCTGGGAGGGCAGAGGAGCCAGAACCATCTGAAGGCAGAACTTTTGGGAAGGGGACATTACTAAATGTAAGCAGGGAACTTTTCTTTCAACAAAAAGAATACCAAGGCTGCTCAAGATAAAACCTTCCCTGCTTAGACAAGGATAAAATCATTTAAAAACCTCCCCTGGGATGCTACAGAGTCAAATCCAGCATGGTTTATACAGGTTAAGGAAGTGATGCTTATTTAAAATACGAATGAGGTTTCCTTAGAAACTTATTTAAAATATAAATGAGAATGTTTCCTTAGCAAATGCTCTGAGCATCACAGAACATCCAGGCACATCGGAGGCAAAGGCTCCAAGAGCTAAGGAGGGCAGAGCAGAGGAGCAAAGCTGCTCAGAGTAATGGATAACTGTTTAATCTATGGCAAGCTTCTTGTAAAAGTGAATTATAAAAAATTTATCAATTTTCACCCATAAATATAAAATCCTTTGTAGAAATTACCTCTTGTGCTACATTCTAAAATCTACATTTTTAACTTAAAGCCAGACTCAAAGAAATGTGGTCACTTCTTGAGAACAGTCAAGGCAGACACCAGAGTGACTGATTCAGGCAATTGAGAGCCCTCTTGTCACAGCCTCCATCAGGCTGCAAAGAGCAGGACAGCCTTGGCAAGGGAGCAGCAGGAATCACTCAGTGGAGCCAGCTAAAAACTAAAACTTTCCCAAACCAACTGTCTGAAAACACAAGGAAAATAATCCTGGAAGAACGACAATTTAAGTTCCTAACTTAAAAGCCTTCAGCAGTCTGTCTTCCCTTGCCAGCAAAAATCAAAATGTTTTCTGAAATGTTACAGTGAAGAGACAGCCACAAAATAAATCATGTTACAGACTCCCAGCTTTTGTCCATGCTACTACACTGGGGTAATTAAAAATGAATCCAAAATTTAAAGGCAGGTAAAGAGGAGCTTGGAAAATGAAATAAAAGCAGCAGGGCTAAGAGAACAAGCCCTTTCCTAAGCAGAGCAAGAGGTAGGATTAGAGCACATGCTCAGGTTGTCTGCAGAACCTCTGCTGAAAAAAACACAGCACAGACCTTCCCCCCTCTGCCTTCTCCTTGAGTTTTCCTCTTTTCCAGCTCATTTTTATTGTTTTAACTGCTTGCTACTCCTGCATCACCATCCTCAGAAACATTCACCCAGACAGAGAAAAAACAATTCAAGTAGTGAATAAAAATATCAAGTAATTCCATGAGAACAAAGAGACAAAAGAAAATGGGAAGAACATACAGGCAACAACTTTAAACCATTTGAACCATTTTCTTATTTAAGAAAATAAGAAACACAGTAAGGAATGGAGTGTATTTATATTTTAAAATGCTACCTGATCCTTAGTTACATATGCTATTAGAGTCCTGCTAGATTAAATTACCATTTGTAATTTGAGGCACTGCATTAATGTCTTTTCAGGTGGCTGCTGGAGGAGTAGGACAGTTATCACTGCTTTACCAAGGGACATCATGTGCTCTGCAATTATGTCTGATCTTGTAATAGGGAAATTTCAAATCTGTAAAGTCAAACTTTACAACCTTCAACTGTAAAATCCCCACCACACGTTTAATGGGGAGAATTACCCTCGTGAAGTCGCTTTTCATATCCCCTTGTGCTACTCTTTGAAAAATGATTGAACTCTCATTTCATACCTTTACAAACTCCAAGTAGTCTGTGTTTGTTCTCTCTCCACCGAGTCTCACAGGAACCAATATAATTACAGCTTTTGTGCCTGCTTTCCCAGAATCCATAAAAGAGCACTGCCTGTCAATAACATCCGAGCTGTAGACTGAGACAAACAGAAAAATTAACATTTCAAATAGAACCTCCAGTTTTTAGAGACACACCTCCTACACAGCATCACAAACAAAAACTGCAGCCCTTCCAAACCTTGCTGTCCTCCTAAAACACAACCCAGGTGACTCAGAACCAGTGTTGAGCCTCCTCATTCCCAACAATATTTTGTGGAATGGGAATTGCTGAGTTGCAATGCCAAGGAAATGCAGAAGGGATAGGTTAGGAGAAAGGCAATAAATATTTATTGCTGCATATAAACTTCTAAAAGGAAAAATTAAAACTTGAAAGCTCCCAACTAACAGAAACATCTACATGTAAAAGGAGAAGAGGCAATAATCGATTTGCTGATTTGGAATTCCACTATAAAATACCAAACAAGCAATGAATAACCTGCACATATCAAGAACCCCTTTGTCTACATAATCTCAATTTTGTGGATCCACCTCATAGGGATATTTTTTCCTTTAAAGTTCTGTTGTTAAGTGCTAACTGAAAAGCATAAAAAGCATCTAAAATGTTTGCAAAAATCTACAAAATCACAGTTACCTGTACAATCCTGAGCAACATAGACTGTTACTCCTTGCAGCTCAGGGTCTCTCGCTTCTTCAACAGCTTTTCTAAGTACAAACACAAAACTATTTAACTTACCATTCATTTTTTTAAAAAAAATAACAATAAACAAACAAATTATTTTTGTTTTTTAGAAATAGGTTGATTTTAATTGTTTGTGATAGGAGTTTTTTGTTTGTTTGGGTTTTTATAGGGCTTGTTTTGTTTAATTCAAGACACCTTCCCTTCTGGATAAATACAGGTGGTGGGGTGGGATTTTCTATTTGTTTTTAAACACTGAATACCAAGATCCAGCCTGAATCTTCCATGGCATCATGTCTGGCTATATAGAAGAAACAATGACATCTTCAAAAAAAGGCCCCAAATCCCACAATAATTTACAATGAAATTCATATTCACTACTTTATTTCTTTCTGTTTATAACTATTTTCTGTCATGTATGTTGATGATAAAGGCCAAGTTTGCTGGAAAAAAATACTACTTTCAACTCATTAGATCTCTTAATTAACCTTAGTTCATATAACAATCCACAAATTAGCACCTGGAAATAAAAAGTTTCACCAAAACTTTCAAAAAGATAATTACAATATTAGACTCTCCTCAAAAGACTAAGAGTAACAGACCTAAAAATAAAAAGAAAATATATGTTGAAAGTCAGAACCATGGTCACAAATCAGGGACAAAATCTGTAAAGAAAGGGAACTGTTCAAAATAGAGGATTTACCTTTGAGTTCAAAGTTACACCTGCATTAAATGGTCACTATCCCTTTATTCCCCACTATATTTTGAGGAATGGTTTAATGCAGTCATTCCCAAGTTATGAGGGAGCTGTACATTGTTAGTGCTGCTGGAAGAGAGAAAGATCCAGGAAAGGAAACTTCAGCAGGCTGGAAATCACCCCTGGGGTTGTGGAGAGTGTAACTCTGCACCAAACCCCCCCTGCTCCCGGTAGGGGAATAAAGAATTTAACAGATAATTTATTAAAGCAAGCAGAAATTCTGACTGCTTCTACCTGAGAAAAAAGTACAATAAAACACACTGAAAATGCTGAACTCCTACATCCCTGTTTGCATTTGCATGGATGCACAGCTGATTGTTTCAGTACAGCTGCACTTCAGATTAACGTAACATTTACACTAAATAACAAATTATTCTATTTCTATATCTATAAAAATATATATAAATATGCATGAACTTTGCCTTCTGCTGCTTGAATGATTTATTAGTGATACTGTTTATAAGTAAACCGGAATCCACTAAAAAATAAACGTGTAAGACTACAAAAAAAGCCCCAAAACATTCAAAGAACTGGATATCAAGGCTCACAGTATGGAGAAATTTGACTTTCGAATTTTTTTTTTTAACCATGCTGAATGTCACAGACCCTTTACTTTTACTGGGATATAATTATAATATTAATAGTCCCATACATTTACAGTTTCACAAGAATTTGATGTGTGCAAAGAAATGCTGAAAACATCAATTTTAGCTCTGACATTTCATTACACTATCAGTACATTACAGCCCCCAGGTTACAGTATAAAAAAAAAAAAATCTCTAATGTTATGCATGTTCCAAGGTTGAAAGAGTGGTTAGTTTTTAGAACATTTCATTAAATGCAGCTCTACTTAAAGGGGTTTGGAAGAGATACTTGGGATTCTACAAGAAAACAGGAATGTTGTGTTTTTTCCTGAAATGAGATTGACAAAAGTTCCTGCATCTGCTGCTATGTCCCTTCGTGCCTGTGAAAAAGCTCAGGAATTGCTCCTGATATGGGTGTTTTACAAAGCCAATAATGAGCAGTTTGCTGCTCAATTAGGCTGAAGTAATCTCAGGACACTCAGAAATGATTCTCTGTGATGTGACAAAGGAAAGGAACAAGAATTGAAGGTGTTTTACCTCAAAATGTGCGCGACCACGGCGGGCCCGTACCAATCCCCCGCCATCTTCCCGGATTTCTTCCCATACTCTATCAGCTGGTGCAGCCCAAAGGCTGCCAGTGGAGAGTCACCAAACCAGGAGATGATTTTCCTGTGATAAACTTCATTCCTCATCTCGGTGACATCCCAGTCCCTCCTCGCTGGGCCGCGCTGGGGCTGGGGCAGGATCTTGGGGTCCCTCTCGGCCGTGAGCGACGCCTCGAAGGAGGCCGTGAGCTTCCTCACAGTGCTGCTGGTCCAGGACTCCGAGTCAGAGCTGTCCATGTCCAGAGCTTCTGGCCACACCCAGGCTGCAGCAGGAAAAGGGAAAATCCATGTTAACCCATACTAACATTAATTTTATGGCATGATAAGCAAAGAGCTTCCCTTTGTCCCCCATGCTCCTGAAAGCAACAATGTGTATTTTATTTAATAATAATGTGTATTTTACACGTCGCTGTTAACAGGTGAACAAAGAATTTGAGAAGAGCAGGATTTGCTTTGATATTCTGGTGACCATCCCAGTCAGCTGAATAAACAAGATATACATGATTACAGTTTAGAACCCTCTAGCATATTAAATACATGAATATTACTTCAATACAATCCAAAAACCTAGCCTGCTTTTCCAGCTGGAGGTTTCCCTGTGGATGATGCATCCCACACAGCATTCTTCCTACAGAATGGGCTTCAGCAGGCCCAGGGAAGATGCCTGGAATTCTCACACAATTCCAACAAGCGCTCCCAACACACACCCAGCTCAGTGTAACATCCTCACAGGCCTTGCTGTTCTGGGCTCTCAGCTTTACATTCAAAGTAAAACTTCATATTTAAAATCAAAACTCATTCACAACAATATTCAGCAATATCTGGAACATTCCACATGGCAGTGGAAGAGTAAATATCTCAGCTAGAAACTTCAGGCAAGTTTTGCTTCCTAACAGAAACAACACCATTAAACGAGAATGAAAACATCTCTGGGAAAAGAGTAAACAGCCATGAAAAACTTCCTGTAAACATCTAAATATGTTTCCAAAGCTGCCCAGATCTCATAAAAAGCTTTTCAAAAGATAATTCACCAGCTGTCAGAAGGCCTACAGTGAGGAGCAAAGTAGCCCAGAAAGACCAACCCTACTCTGTCTTTCTGTGGATTTGGATTGCCACAGAAACAAGAGCACTCTGGAATCACCCCATCACCTTCCAAATTAGGATACAAGGGGGACATGCAAGGAATTCTTTGGAACCATGGATTTTAAAGATAGAAACCTGAGGCTTTTTTGTTTGGGGTTACTTCCAAATGAGCCATTACACACTCCTGCTGACAGGGAGTCTTCTGGGCAGGTCTTGAATTTCTTTTAAATGAATGTATAAAAAAAGTGATATTTAAGGGATTTGTATTCTCAGCAGAAGTATTTACACACTTTTTGATATGTGCAGTCAGTTGAAAGAGATAATGAATGTTTCAGGAGTTAAATATCAACAGCCAAAGGCACATTCACTGAGCCACTCCCACAATTCAGTCCTGAGCTGAGGGAACCCAGCCTTTGTGGTGCAGCTGGGCTGGGACCTTGCTCCCAGCTGACATCAGAACTGCACAGCAAGGGCAAAGTGTGACCAAAACAGGCTTCTCCAGAAGGATCTTCTGCTGAAGCGCTCCTGAGATCCCACAAATGGCTGAGGAAACAATGCACTGTGTTCTCTCAACCCCCCTGGGTGACTTCAGGCCCATGCCCTAGGTCATTCTGAAGCAAGCAGTGGATGATTGTTATGAAAGGGACTGGGAATGGGATGGAAAGAAAAGGTGTTTAACTCTTGACAACCTAAAAAATACCTCTCTGCAGGACATGGCTCAGCCTGGAAGAATGAGAAGGACATGGACACTCAGCCCATGACAGCAGAAAGTGTCCCACAGCTCCTAAAGCTTCAGCTGGCTGTGACTGAGGGAGGACTTTGAGACAGACAATGGTACGGAAAAAAAGGAAGTTCCTCTCTAAGTACATGGGGGGAAGGGAAGGAATGACACAGTGAACATTTCCACAAAGAGAATGATGTATGGAAATTAGATTAGATTCCTTCTAGGAACTCAATATATTAACACCAGCAGAAATTCAATAATGGACAACTTTAGAACTGATAAAAGATTATCACTACTGCCATAGCCCACAGCTATGGGCTGGGGAACTCACTCCTACATCTGGAGTTCAAGAAACAATCACATCTCCAGAGAACTGGGAATGTGCATGGGTAAGAAAACCCAGGTAGGGAGATTACACTTTGGTCATGTTTTAACTCACATTTGGATATTGGGAACTCTACAGGAATTTGCTCTGGCACACTTTGGTCCTCAGAAAATGAAGGGCAGGACAGGTCAATCTCTGGTGCAAAGGGACAATTCCAACAGTTATTGAAGAGCCCACAAGCAAAACCAGCTGGCCCTTGAGATTTGGGATAAAACAAGGCCTTTTGGTCTCTTCAGAGTGCCTGTACTTATGCAAAGACAGAGATTTTCTCCTAACTCACCTCTCCCAAGGAAGTGAAGCATCAGACCCTGAGCCAGCAGCATCTGCCCCGTTCTGAGCGTGCAGCCCCAGCCACAGTCTGTGGTTAAAGCAGAGCCTTTGATCTGAGGGAATTCCTCTCTGTAGGTCAGCCAGATTCTAGAAATGAAATCTTTGCGGAACTCCTCGACGTTCCCCGAAATCTCAGTGTTGATTTTATCAAAATTGGACCCATCTGTAGAGAGCTCTCCAGATTCTGCAAAGCAAAGCAAAGGTTAAGCTCTAATTTGTTATGGCACTTCTATTATCAGAGAGCAAGTAACAAATATCAAATTTACTGGAAAAACAGATTTACAGAAGTTCACAATTGCCTCCAATACAACAAAGGTAAATTGGAAGGCAAACATAACAGGAATGTGCCAGATGAAAAAAAAAAAAAAAAGAACAAACCAAAGAGCAGTGCAGACACCACTGTGCCAGTGGAATCATTGACCTGCAAATAAGTGCTTAATTCACCCAACTGTGAATGGTCAAATAAAGAGAGAGACTTCAAAAACTGCACACTGGAAAGTGATAACAAAGATATTGGTATAGTGACCCTGCTCAGGTATTTTCACTATTTCCATCAGATGTTTTAGAAAGAAAATCTCCAGTTGATGGTAAATGAAGTGCAAATCACAACACAAATTTTTACAGAAAGGACAAGGTTGTGGTGTAAAATCTGAATAAAGCAGATTAGGATAGGTTTGCATTAGAGGTGGACATTTAAATGAATATTTTCTATGCTTTCCATATTTACATTTTTGATTTGGCAATTGTTAATGCCAGTGTTTCTAGAAGAATAAAAATACCTTACTCCTGCTGATGAAGACTGGAGTGAGTGAAGTGCTGTACTCACCCTCAGTTTTGAAGTGGTAACATTTTCCCAGCAGAAAGACTGGAGAGTTCCTACTGAAGTAAGTTTTTGTTTTCAACACCCAACCTAGAAGAGATGCAGAACAAATACAAATTTGTGACTGTATTTTCCAAAAGGAAATGCTAACAGCATTTGGTTAAGCCAAAGGTTACCCTTGAAAGGGGAATAATAATAAAAAAAAAAGCATTGAAATTGGGTTTTGGTCTCATAAAAAATCCCATATAAGGTACAATGGCTACTATTTGCTTTCAACCATGTGATAGCCTGAAAGAAAGCAGAAAAAAGTATCTTATCTTTCCAGATATGCCCAAAAGTCAGTTATGATTAATAAGGTTTATCAGAAATCTGGTGGTAAATCTGAGCAACCTCAGTCCTAAAGGGAAAGCAGAAAAATCAAGGACAGGCTAGTAAAGGGCAGACTTGAAAATCTGGTTGCTCATAAATGAATTACTGATGTTCAGCTGTGGAAAAAATGTTACTTAAGGGTAGATTCTTCAGTGGAGTTTGTATCTCACACACCATCCTATTTTTTTTTCCATAAAAGTACATTCATAAATAAAAATCTTTGTACAAATGATTCCATATTATCCCTGTTTAAAAGCCTATGCAAATCTAGTGTAATTTTCAGAATATATAAACTGTTTCCAAAAGGAGTAATTTAAAATTAAATTATCCAAGATTTATTTGAAAAAATGAAATTTCATTCAGAAGTTTTTTAGTGGGGCTAATTTATAACATCAAAGAAAAAATTGTTTCAAGGGCCATATTGCATTTTCAGTATTAATTAGCTATGGTTCCATTTATATCAACAAGAAACACTCCAGTCCTTTTAATGAGGACAGATCTTGCCACACTCTGCTCCACTTACTGTATTTCATGTTGTGCCATGCAGACATAAACTTTGATTTGATCTTTTCTACTTCATCTGTCCCCGTGGCCTCCATATTCAAATTCTAGAGAAAAAGCCATCGCTGTCTTGTGAGGCTTTCAGTTCTGCTGCTGCAAAAACCAAAATACAAACACTCAGCATCCCCCACTCAGCCACTTAATCCCAACATGGCCAGAAACAGCAATAAACTCACAGAAGCAATCCCGTGTCCCATGAATAAGTAATAAAATAATTTAATTCCAAATATACACCAATAAAAGCACAACACAAAGCTAAATAAAAGATAATGTTCTCCAGCAGCTCTGCCTTGTACCACGAACTGCTGCAGAGCACAAAACCTGTGCTGGCACATGAGTACACTCATTTTTTATCAGCAGTGAGGTGGAGAGCTGTGATGCAGCTCACTAAATAGAAAAGATGATGCTCTTTTCTGCTGAAGAGAAAACAAAAAGCACTTTTTGTGTTAAAATCCACCACAGTGCAGGTTAATTTTGTAAAAAAATCCTGATAAATTTTTGAAGGAAATGCATCTTTACTGGCTCTTTCTGCACTCTAAGATAAAACAGATTTCACCTTAAAAGCAACTTAAACTGGTAATAATTAGTAACAAGTAAATTAATAAATAAATGGTAATGACTTTATCCCTTTTTCTAAGAAATCTGAGAAAATGGGACAGAACCCCCTCCACAGTCCAGCTGCCCCATTTCTAACAAGAAGTTTGCTATTAATTAACAGAACTTCCTTCACAACGTGTATTCTCTCAGTGGATCACCTTGAAATACTTGACACAGAAAGTTTTCTTGATGGTATTTGGTGGCACAAACCCTTGCACAGACAGCAGAAAAATTAAGAGCTCCTGATTCAACAGCAGCCCTTGTGGGGCATCAAAAGTTGATCAACAGTGGGACATCACTGCAACCTTCAGAGAGTTTTTTATCTAAGTTCTGATATTACCAGCTGAGGATGTGAGCAACAGTGAACTTCTACATTTAATTAATAAACTTGGGCCAAGAGAAAACCTCCTTGCTTTAAAAGGAGTATCTAGAACTGTATTTACCTTTCCATGTGCTATTCTCCACGGAAATGGGATCAAAAGCAGGACAAAGACTTAACTATGTCACTTCTCTCCACTGGGAACGTATTTTAAGTAAACCCAATCACTGACAGTGTAATTAAGGAGAGGGTGAAGATGTCAGGGTGACAGCATCATCTGAGCCTGAGGGTACTCACACAGATCCACCTTTTGGGGATCTGCAATCTGCTGCCCAAACCACCCCTAGCATTTTCTCACTATTCCCTCATATTATTTCATAAAAATCTGCTTTTTGACATAATAAGAAACAATGCTAACTCACAAACATGAGGGAAGCCTGACATTTTTCTAGTGAAAATAATAAGTGTCTACACCCTTGCTATTATTAGCCTTGTGTTAAACTGGGGAAGGAAGAAAAGGAGAATTTTAGGCTGGGTTTTAACTCCTTGCCTTTTCCCCCCTCTTTTTTCTTTAGGAAAAAAAAGGGAAAGCCTGACTGTGCCATCAGCTCTAGACAGCAAAGCTGGTAAGATGAACTCTTCAGAAGCTGTGTTTGGTCCTGTCTTCCCTCACATAATCCGTCAGCAACAACCATTTATACAGACACCACTGATTGCCTTAAAAACTAATTCCTATAAAAGCTTCTTCTGGCTAAAATTAGAAATGAAACAAACTCTACAGTTCTGAAAGGGCCTAAAGACAAAATTATGTAAATGAGAAAGAAGCTCGTTTTCTTTTAAAAGACAATGCACATTTATCTTTGCTCCCAGGACATTTCTTCTCTCACATTAAGCTAAAGATGAAAAAAAAGGCTTCCGAAAATGCTAACACAAACCAGGTATAATCTTTTCATGGGGAAAACACAAGTTCTTCCCATCAATGCAAGGAAGCATCAGTAAGAGTCCCACCGAAATTAACAGAACAGCACCAGGAGAAGATCGCAGGAAATACAGATTGAAGCCCAATGAGCTTTAATATCAAATTATCAAATCCAAACCGAGGATGGTTTTATCCGGAAGTTGCCTAATTTCTGAAGTCCTTTAGATGCACATGACGAGGATGATGTTCCCTCAGGGAGCAGCGGGACACGGCTGGAATGGAAACCCCAACTCCTAATCACCCCTGAGGGGATCAGTGCCGGGAAGCGGCTGTTTCCTCACAGGGATGGAAAAACACCCCAAAACCCCCAACAACAGCGTTTGTTTTCATAAACAGCAGAAAAGCAACGCAAGCGCCCGTGAGACCGCAGCGGGAAGGATGAACGAAGCCTCAAAAGGATAATTATAAGACATATTATCTCTTATTAACTAATTTGGTTTTCATTTGTACCTTGAAGGAGCCCGGAGCGGCAGCGGCGACGGTCAGGGAAACCCACACGGAAGAACGACGGCACGCAGTGGCCAGAGGTCATTTTTGAGGAGCTGCAAACACAAAAGAGGATAGTTAGAAACCAGACTTTCAAGCCGGCTCCGAAAGAAAACCAGATTATTCCTTAGTCCTGCAGCAAGGACGGAACGCTTCGCTCAGATACGACTCGCAGCCAAGCAGGAGCCCACACGCACCGCGGGAAGGAGCTCGGCGGCTCCCGGGCCCACAGGACACGGCCGCACCCGAGCCGCCGCCGCGGAGAGCCCGTCCCGCCACCCCCGGCCCACGCTCACCCCTCACGGAGCCGCCTCCGCCATACCCGGGGCCACCCGGGCAGCGCGCGGCCTCCCGGCGCTGCTCCCGCCGCGCCGCAGCGGCGCGCAAACTACAACTCCCGGCGGGCACCGCGGCGGGGGCGCGGCGGGACAGGCGGGGTGCGAGCGCGGGGCACGCTGGGAAGTGTAGTCCGGGGGGAGCGCGGCTGGGAGGCGGGAGGGAGGAAGCGGAGGGAGGAAGAGGAGGGAAGGAGGGAGGAAGAGGTTGGAGGGAGGTGTCGGGACAGGGCTGCGGCTGGAAGCGAAATTCCGGGAAGAGGAGCGGGAGCAGAAATCCCAGCCCTTTCAAGGGGTCAAAGGGCTGTTCTTTAACTGCGTTTCTCTGTTTCTCTCTTTGCTTGCATTTTTTTTTTCAAGGGGGGTGATTTTGTTTGATTTTTTTTTTATGGTTTTCTTTGGGTTTTTTTTTGTGCGTGTGGTTTTTTTGTGTGGTTTCTTTCTTTCGGTTTAGGTGTTTTTGGGGTTTTGTTTTGGTTTTTTGTTGTTGTTAGTTTGTTTTTTGTTTTGTTTTTTAATTCCGTGTCTTTTGATTCCTCCACAGGAAAATGCCTCCCATATCTCCAAACTCCCTGAAGAATTTCAATTTCCAGCGTAAATACCCACCTGAGTGTGCTTTGATTCAATTCTCTCCTTTATTTCCTCTCTAAAAGTCCCATCAAAACCACTGCATCTCCTCTCACTCTCCTGAGGGTTTTTTTTAGGGTTTCTTTAAAGTGTTTTGTAAAGTAGGTTCTTCATTAATCTGTTTGTCTTAAGCTGCTTAAAAATACTCATTGGCTGTATTGGAAGCCGAGGGCTTAGAAAAAAAAAGTGTAGGATTTGTGGAGGATTGAGTTGAATTTCTCAACTGTCTGGAACTGGCATTAGTGCTCAGCATTCTAAGAAGGGTGATATTCCTGCTTTTCCTGGTACTCACCAGCCCAATTTTGGGTTCATGAAGCAAAGTAATGTGGGGTTTTTTCCATTTTGTGATTTTACTGCCTTCTGCTGGTCAGAGATGATCAGGCTGAATTTAATTTTTTATAATCAGCACATGATCTAAAATTTAGCTGCAGTGCAAATGCCAGCAATAGATGCTTTGTGTATTTCTTGGTGTTTTGTTTTTTTTTTTTTCTGCAGCCTCATGGATATATTTCACATAGGAGGGTTGATCATTAAAGAGGATTGTAGGTTTTAATGTGCAGACTGCATCTTGTTCCAGAAGCCTGCTGTTGGCTTGAAGTGGGGATGTAGCAGATCACCTTTCTAATCCTACCCTGCCTTTCAGCTCCCTGCTTGCCCTTTGCTCCCAAGAAAAAGAAAGATTTAAAAATAAAAACCTTGTTGCTGTTTGCATAAACTCATGAAACTGTGGCCCCACGACAGTGCAGTTAAAAGAGGCCTGCTGCCTCCAGAATTTCATGATCTGTTTTAGGAATTATAGTTGTTTAAATTTTTATCTTTGCTTTTATTCCCTGAGACAGAGATGGATGTGCTTGTCTGTCTCTGTAGGGGCTGGAAGGTGGAGAGCTGAGGAGCTGACAGGGCTTGGCAGCCTAAATGTTGTACAAAGAATTATCTACCTGCTCAAAGGAAATGGTTGTTTCCCTTCCTGCACCTTCCTGCTCTCAAATTTAATAACCATACCCTGAACTGATAGGTCACACAAGGTGCCACCTGGATATACACTGTAAATCCCCTGGGCAGGCAGGTTATGAGAGGGAAGATACTTATTTTCTGCTTTTTTTCCAACACAAAACAAAGCTTTGATTGCCAAATAATCACTCAGGCAACTGTAAATAATTGTGTTTAAAAGAGAGAGTTTTTTCCTCATCCACCAGTTCCTATTTCTGTAGCAAATGTTTGCAGAGGGAGTGGGAGAGAGCTGAGCCCAACAAACTTACAAAAGATGTCACAGAGTTCATACTTTCAGCATTTTAATGGCATAAAACCATCTCTGAGCTCCATTTGAATGTTGTAAGGAAATTTCTAAAATCTGTGTTCCTGGAAAATATAATTTATCTCTGCTACTTCATTTTTTTTATTTATAGGTGAACAAGGTGGGTAACACCAAGTGGCAATGGCAAGATTAAAAATTAGAGGAGATAGTCTGATTTATGGAGATACACAATATTTATCCTCCAGCCACTGCAGAATGGTAAGAGAACACTGGGCAGTGGGGAATAAAGCTTCTGTTCCTGTTCCTGCCACTGTTCCTCCATCAGTAATCTGCAATATATTTAGAAAAGCTCATTAAACATTTGGCCAAATGTGCTTTCCCAAACATTGTTGTCTGAAGAGAGCAGACCTTGGGTCAAGTAGCTGGAGAGAAGGGAATTTTTCCTTGTTTATTTTTAGTTTGATTTCCTAGGGAAGTAAGCTATCTGTGATCTGTTTCCCTCTGGAAAGTTTTGAAACCATTCAAGTTTGCAAAGCCTCAGAGATGTGAAATAACTCCAGTTTTTGTGGGAGTAGCTGCTCTGGTAAAAAGAGACTCTGGAACAGGAAAAGGGGAAACCATAGGAATTCTGTGTGAATTTGTGCATCCTTCCAAGCAGCAATGAAGGTGGAAGGGGCAGCAGGAGCTGGATTGCTCTGATGTGGTTTTCTCCCCCAAATTAGCCAGCAAACTTCTGCTTGTACTGAGTCCCTCCAAATCCAGATTTCCTTTCTCTATCCCAGGATTAGGGTAAGGAAGAGGAAGCTTCAGTAGCATACTTGGAAGAGTCTGTGCCCAGGCTACCCTTAATGTAAGATCCTAGTTATGCAAGAGGAAATAAAACACATTAATGCCAATTACAGAGTGTTGGACTGGGAAAGGCTGGGAGCTGTGCTTGGGGTAGAAACAAACAACAGAAATGATAAACATGAGCAGGAATTAATGGAAGCTCAGTTGGGAAGACTTTGAGTTCTTCTCCGGGAAGATTTGATTTCTTGAACCCACCTTTTGAAGTGAAGAAAAAAGAAATCTGCCAGGAAACAGTAAAGCAGAAGTGAAGCTGCCATCAAATACCACCGTGTGAAGAAAGCTCTGGAAAGGCTGGTACAGTTCTGTGGGTCTGTGAAGGAAGGAACAGGGATGTGAGGGATGAACTGGAGGCTGCAGGAATTTAAATCTCCTGGTTTCTCATCAATCCAGCAGAATTTGGGTACTGTGCAGACTGAGAACAGCAGCGTGTTCTCTCTTGCCAGAGCTGTCCAGAGGAGATCACATCTGTGCACTTCATGTCACACACGTGTAGCTCCTTCTATTGGAACATTTGCCAAGAGAGGCAGAGATTTGGCCCTTGCCGAGCGCTCCTCGTTGCCCGCAGCTGCCAGGAGGTGGCTCTCTGCATTTGCAGTCCCTGTTTACTACTTTGTTTATGGAATTACGCTGGACACGCTTTCCGTGGAAAATGTTTTCCCTGCGTCTGCCCTGAGGAAGTTTACGTCAGAAGAACAAGGAAACCGTGGGCTCAGTAAATAATCTGCTAACAGGCAAGGCAAGGATCAGTTCACTTTTGTCCAAATGTTTTCTGGCTGTGATCCAAAGGGATTTTTCCTGTGCAGCACCTAATCTTATAAGATTATTTCTAGCAGGCTCAAGGAGTTATATCTGTGTTGGTAGGGTGCACTTACCAAATTTGATTATACCCCAGTAAAAGTCATTCTCAATTAGAGAAAAACCCCACATTTTAGTCACATGTTTTGAAGGGTGCAGGTGGATCATGGACAGGTACCCTGGTGAATGGATTAAGATGCTGCTTCATTCTCCCCCTTTCAGTGTGAGAAGAGAGAGTTCTGTATCCAGGCCATGGACTCCTTTTTGGAGGCACTGATGTTTCCCCAAAGCTGATGTGTTCTGTTGGAATCCAGTGTGGAACAAGCCAGGTTCCTTCTTTGCTTCCTAAAACGTGGTGAGAAATTACAGTGTATTAAAGAGGAGTAACTATTCAGTATCCTTGTAATGCTGGTAAAGTTCCAGGTATTAATTTGGTTACTAGGAATATGTAGCCTCTATTCAAGCATTAATTTAAATTAACTTAGGCTGTCTGGAGGTATTAATTGCATGTACACAGCCCTTCCACTCTTGATTTGTCTTCACCCTCAGTCTGAGATATCAGACACCCTTGAGGACAATACATGGGCACAAAAAACTTTGTGCAAAACAAACAGTTTAACATTACAAGTACATCTTGAATCACATACAATTTCCCTCTATTTTGGAAGAAAATGGTTCCATCTTCTTTTTTCAGGAAAACTTGCCAACTACAGTTGTTTCTAAATCAGAGGGATCTGCTAGTTCCTAAAGAAGTATTTTTATTGCAGACTGTAATTCCCATTAATTCCATTAATGTAACAGGTTTCTCTGGTGGTCACATCCTCCTCTTTGCAAAGCTTGGGTTTGTGTCTTCAGACTAAGCATTTTCTTCCGTTAATTCACTTCTAAGAGGACAAAACAAGAGGCAGAAGAACTGTGACTGTGCCTGTAAGAGGCAACACTCACCTTAGTACCCAAAATATCACCTTCAAACCACCACATCAATCCCCTCCATGTCATTACCATGAATTCTTGTATTTGACATTATTGAATTTATAATGGTCAAAGACTGAAATTTTTTTTCCCTTCTTATTCCTTCACTTTTCCCTTGACTTCTCTTGGTTAATGCTGCAGTCACTGCAAAAGTTAGGGTCAATCTACAGAAGCTCTTGGAGTTTTTGCAAGGTCACATGTACATTTCTGCCAATGTTAGTGATCTTTTACTGTTTGAACTCACAGACTTTGTAGACTTTTGCTGGTCACTATCTGAAAAGTAATGAGAAATCTGTATTTTTCTGAAATTTACTGGGTGTTGACTATTAATTGAGGGGTTTTGCTTGTATTTAACCCATCTGTATGGAGAAAACCTATTTCTCTGCAAAGCAATGCCATCCTGATGTGAGAACATAAAATATCTGTATTTGATAGAGATCCATTTTATATCCTCATGGGATGGGATGGCTGGAGCTCCTCTGGCCCAGCTCTCAGCTACAGAAAAAGCCAAGGAATAGCAAATGCAACATCAAAACTCTGTAAATAGTGCCCAGAACATAACCAAAGTCCTTTCTCTGTGGTAATGACTGACAGGAGGAGAAAATGAAACCTAAAATCCCAAAGGTCTCCAGTGGACCTTGGATACTCCGTGGCTGCTGGGGCTGGGCTGCTCTTTGCACCCTCTGGCAGCAGGAAGAGCTTCCCTTTCAGAACTGCAGGATTCCCAGTTTTGGTCTCAGAGTTTGGGTTAGGCAGGGATATTTTTCCCTCCTGCATTCCAGGCTGGTGCCATTTTGGAAAGAAAAAAGGAGGGAAGAGGAAACATTGCTGGTGGTCGCTGGTGCTTTGTTCTGTTCTTGTGAGCACACACACTCGGGTGTGAGAATTTGGGGAGAGAATTCCAGACTGGTTTGGGTTGGAAGGGACCTGAAAGCTTATCCAGTTCCACCCCCTGTCGTGGGCAGGGACACCTTCCACTGTGCCAGGGTGCTCCAAGCCCTGTCCAACCTGGCTTTGAGCACTTCCAGAGAAGGGCAGCCACAATTTCTATGGATATGAAGAGGTAAATCTCTTATCCCTGTGTGAGGGCCTTCTCTGGTGTGCAATTCCACACTCAGGCAGCAACTGCAGAGCAAAAGTCTTTTGTCTTGGCAGGCGTTTGTGGGATATTTCCTCCCCTCCCCCTTGGAGAAGAACATCCCTTTCTCAGTGCCTACAATAGGTCTTTGCTTCCCGGGATCTCTGTGTGTGTGCACGTGTGTGACACATGACAGCACCTTTGTGTCGCTGGGCACAGCCTCACCCACAGAAGATTCACTTGGTGGCTGCATTAAATCCACTGGGATCACTCACACATGGAGATATTTGCAGGTTTTGTGGCACTGCCTGTGTAAACACAAACAGCAAAGCAGAGGAATTACACACAGCTGGAAATCAGCAGCTCCTGCAAGGGGAAGGATTGGTGTCCTCGATGGAAACGTTCACACCACGCAAACAGATGGAGTGGGGGGAATTAACTCTCCTGCTTTTGGACACTTCCTGGGTGACTATTAATAGTTCCCTGGTTTGGATTAATGCACAGCATATGTCAGGTAACAGGAGTTATCTGCTAGATCATGTCCTGGGCTCAATCTTTTTTTGAAGTCACAAAACCATCAGGTTTTTTTTCAATAACTCCCCACCTTCTACCTCCTCTTCCCATTAGAATGACCCCAAACCATGTTTGGGGTTTTCCCAAACAATTTTCCAACCATCTTCTGAAACATCATTAAGGACTTTTATCCTTTTTGTAGGAAAAGATGGGTTGATATGGGTCAGGATTGACTGGGAGTTTTGTTTGGCCAAGGGACCTGTGACACCCAGCAAGGTCTTAAGCTGCACCGGGGGTTTTAGGTTGGACATCAGATGAATTTCTTCATGATTAGACATTGGCAGGGGCTGCCCAGGAACTTTGGAGTCCTCACTCCTGGAGGTGTCCAAGGAAGGACTGGAGGTGGCACTCAGTTCTCTCAGCGGTGACAAGGTGGGGATTGGGCACAGCTTGGACTCAGTTCTCCTGGAGGGCTTTTCCAACCTCAGTGATCCTGGGATTCTGGTGCTCCCAAGCGTTGGCCTGGCAGCACCTTTGGACTGAGGGCTGGGGAGCGATGCTGAGGAGCCTTTTCCCCAAGCCACGGTGGATCCCCATCAGTGCCAAAAACAGCCCCAAACGCTCTGTGTTCACTTGGGAATAAAGCAGCACTGCAAGGGGACTAGACACACTTGGGCTGGGAGCCTGAGCCCGGTGGGGGTCACGACCTGGGGAGGGGAACTGGGACAGGGATGGGGACAGAGGACGGGGATGGGGACAGGGATGGGGAGAGAGGATGGGGATGGGGACAGGGATGGGGACAGAGGATGGACGCATGGACAGGGATGGGAAGAGAGGATGGACACAGGGACAGGGATGGGGACAGAGGCTAGGGACAGGGACAGGGACAGGAGCGGGCCGGCCGCGGTCACTCCCCGCCGTATATCTGCGAGGAGCGGCCCCCCGGCAGGAAGGGGGAGGAGGCGGCGAGCGCCGGGGGTGGGAGCTGCGCCGCTCAAGTGCGCGGCTCGGCGGAGCATTACGGCGGCCGAGCGCTGCCCGGGCCGGCAGCGCGGAGCCCGCAGCGCGGCCATGGCCGAGCGCCGCGCCTTCGCCCAGA
>NC_031777.1:28954136-29006216 GCF_001522545.3 Parus major | reverse complement strand
GGGAGCTCCCGCGGGGGAGCGGGGGAGGGAGAAAGAGGAGGAAAAGAGCCGTGGAATTCCGCTCCCGCGAACAAAGGCCGGCCGGGCGCTTTGTGCAGCCCCTCCGGCCGCACAATGGGCGGCACGGCGCTTTCCTGCCCGAGCCGGCCCTGCCCCGGCCGCCTCCCGGCGCTGCCCCGGCCCCGCACCTGGGAGGGGAGCGCCGACCTCCCGCCGGCTGGAAAATGGAGAGAGAGAGAGAGCGCTCCTTTCCAGCGCCTGCCTTTTGTGTGTGAGCGCGGCTGCTTCGCCGTGGCACCGCTCCTTGGACGCGCGGGGCTACGTGAGGATCGCGGTGCTGAGCATCCTTGGGTTTCTCAAAGTTTGGTTATTTTTTAAAGAGGAGTATTTATAGAAATTTACCTGTCAGCAGCAGGTTTCTGCTGACTTACACTGCGAGTTAGGCATGTGGTTCTAGGTAGGAACAGGCTTTCTGTCTGCAGCTCTGACCAGGTAGCCTTTGGTGACCGTGGTACCTCTCCTGCCTGTAACCAGCAGTGGAGTGAAAGCGAGAACCATCAGTTCTGCCAGAGCTGTTCAGGAGGCTGTGGACAATAGCAAAAGGAGTCTCATTTTCATGGCATTGAGTGAGAAGCTGTAGGTACAAGCAGTTGCAGCTAGAGAAGCTGTGATGGAGAAGGGTCATGGACAAAGAAAAAGGAGGTCAAAGGAAAAGGCTGGGTAGGAGGTAGAGGAGAGTCATCAGTCCCACCCCGCTCATGATCTGGAAACAGGTGAAAACGCTGCTCTTCAGGTTCTCTGCACGTTTTCATGTGCACCAACCAGGGGTTAATGTGACAGGTCAAGGAATGGGGAGGGATGGATTTGCTGCCAGACCGTTTTTCCTGCTTCTTGACTGTAGTCATAGAAATAGTCACATGAGCCACAAGCACTGGAAGTCAGAGTGTCAGAGTTGTACAGCCCTGGCAGGAAGTTAAATACGATGGCCCTGGGGTGACCACTGTGGTGCTCAGCATTCCTGCCTGATCCATTGGGTTGTAGCACAGCTGTGCCACCTCTGTGCACCTTTTGGGCTAACCTGACCCACTCCGTGTATTTCTCAGTGTGTTTGTGGGCAGATGCTGTTTTTAAACAGGTTGGGTTCACCTGTGCCTGTAGAAGGACCCGGGTGCTTTGTAGTGAGGTCAGGGCTGTTGCATCTCCAACTTTCCTTTACTCTTGTAAGATTGTTGTGTTTTCTGTGGGGTTTCCTGTGCTGTAGTGTCATGTTTTGAGAAATCTCAAATTCCTGGTTTGTGGCCTGCACATCCAGGCAAAAGCTTGTGAGCAGAATGTTGCAGCTGGGGATGCCCAGGCTGGGCTGTTACCCTTCTCCTGCTGCTGCTGGGAATGTTGCTGTTTCAGGGGATGAGAGATTGGAGCAAGCAGTGCACAGGACTCCCAGAGCTGTGCTGGTGGCTGCTGGAAGCCCTCCCCCAGTTCCATTGTTTCAAGAAGAATAGATCCCTCGAATTTTCACACTCTGCCCTCCGGTTTGGCTGACTCATCGAGGTAGACTTAGCATTTGTCTTATTCACAGGAAATAGCCATACTGCTCTTGCTTTGCCTGTGTGCTTCAAATGGATGTCATTCAGATCCACCAAGACAGATTCCTTTAGTCCAACTGCAAGTTTCTAAGTTGGTTGTTACAGCAGAGGTACGAAAACAAACATGGGATGGGCTGAGTGTTTCTTGGAAAGCCCAGGGATGTGTCCCATGGCTCAGATTTACCTGCTGTGATTTCTTCAGCCACCTCAAGGGCATGATCAGAATGCTGGTGCCATGCCCTGCATGGTCCTTGCATCCAAATCTTTGAA
The DNA here is from genome assembly GCF_001522545.3 of Parus major. Classification (NCBI taxonomy): domain Eukaryota; kingdom Metazoa; phylum Chordata; class Aves; order Passeriformes; family Paridae; genus Parus; species Parus major. The sequence goes on along the minus strand of NC_031777.1, from coordinate 29,004,360 downwards.
TATTGTGCAGAAGCTATCAGTAATTGCCCCAGCAGTTTTAAAATACCTTTTTAAGACTATGTTACAAGGTGCCTTCATGATTAGGTCCTGCTGAGTTTTTGCAGGATGGGTTTAAACTAGAATTTGGCCATCACAGGTGCTTACTAATTCTTCTTGACTCCATCAGAAGAAACTCCCGAGTTAAACACACTAAAATGGGTTAATAATTTCTAAGATCTTGCCTGAAATTGCTATTTTTTAATTGAAAATATATTGGTAGGAAATGTTTTATTAAGCTGTGGTGGATCCCATCCTTCTGCAGCATCCTGATGCTTCTGTAGCAGCACAGAGACTGTTGCTTCCATCTCTGTATGTGAGAGCAGAGGAACTTCAGTGCCACCTGTGCCTGGTGCACATTCCCAGTTGTGTTATCCCAGTACATTTTTTGGATATGGGGCTGCCTGGCAAAGAAATAGGATAGGGAAACCCCCCCATCAAAAAGGTCACTTCTGAGTTCCTGGATGTCCCAGTAACTGGAGCTTGTTGTATCCCAGCACTCCAGTGTTTCCTGAGGCAGAGGAAAAGGTGTGCAGGCTTTTTAGAGTTCAAAAAAGAGAAAGAAAATCTCCCCCTTTAAACCTCACACAGCAGAAACATTACAGGGATAAACTCATGTAGGCTTTCATGTGAGCCCCTGACTCACTGCCTTGTCAGTGCTCTGGGACCATCCTGAGGCTGGGTTGTCTGGGGAATTCAGAGCTGCTCCTTTGGTCATTCCATCACCATGGATGTGCCTTTGCTTGGAAAGAGTTTTGATCCTCCTTTCCTGCTCCCACAGTGGGAGAGGATCCCTGTGACTTGGAACAGCACACCTGCCCTGCCCTCTGTTTTACAGTGTCAGCCTCACACAAACCCCACAGTGTGATTTTTACAACTTCTCTGTATTCTTTTGCTTAGGTTTTTCAGTTTTCCTGTGCCCAGCTGTCAGTGGAGTGCAGAGAAAACAGTTTTTACCTTGTGGCTCCAGCCCCTTCCCAGGTGCTTCCATGTGAACAGGAACCCCATGAGGTGCTGCTGTCTGGGGCATCTTCAGTGGGGGCTGATCCTGCTCCCAGACATTCAGTGACTTGGGAATTCCCCCTCATCCAGGCCTCTTACACTATATGGGATTCCTGGAGTAATCACAGCTTGTCTTTATGGATTTGAATTGAGGGGAAGACACTTGTGTTCACCACGTTCAGAGCATCTTATTTCTGCTGCAGCTCCCTTTACACTGATGGGGTGCTGTAAAAGGGGACTTGGGAAGGCTAAATTTGCATTTATGTTCATTTAGAGTCCTTTTACACTCCCTGAATGCTGTGTCAGGGGGGTTGACAGCCTCCTTTGCCCAGCCCCAGGGTAAAGAGGGATGGTGTGAAACCTGCACCCACTGAAACCAAGAGCAGAGCTGTCACTGGCTCCCAGGAGCACCAAATTGGGCCAGAAACGTGGTCACAGCAGAATATTCATCACAGTTTATTCTCTTCCCACATCCAGATTTGCGTTGTCAAAACACTGTCACAGATAACTGAAAGGATTTTTACCAGGAATTTCAGAGCATCCCTTTCCTGTTCTCTCCAAAAGTCCCACTGGCTGTCCCCATTCGGCCTCTGTGGATGTCTCACGTGGGAGTCAAAACCCAAGAAAATCCCTGACTGCTTAAAGCAAGGGAGAAGGCAGGGCCAAAACTTCATCTCCAGGGCTCTGCTGCAGAGCTGCTTCTCTGGCCAAGGCTTCCTTCTTTGGCTGGGTGTTTTTAGCTTGAGGTGTGACTTTGCTGTCCTGCAGGATCCAGTCCTGTGTTGATGTCCTGGGAGCTCATCCCTCCACTGCAGCCCAGGGGTGACGTTTCAGCCTCAATAATCAAATATTATCAGAAGAGCACCACAGGCAGCGTTGTGTGATGTTTTCTCTTTTAATCAATGGTGAGGAAAAAGGGAACATGTTGTTGCTCGTCTGTGTTAATTTAAGAACCCACACAACACCCTGCAGCGGTCAGGATCAAGCTGGGCATTTCCTCAGCTGTAAATCAAACCCATTTCACTCCGAGGGGAAGGAGTTCACTCAGAAGGAAACAGGACCTGGGGTTTAGGAGGAAGGAACTGGCTGGGTGGCTCCAGGCCAGAGCTCTCCCTGCATCCCTGGAGCAGGTTCCCTCATCCATCAGAGCTTCCCTGGATGTTGACTCACACCTGGATGGGGCTGCAGGCAGGACAGCCCAGCTGGAGCACGTGGGGACAGAGGGCCAGGTGACACACACAGCCAGTGCCACTGGGCTTTTGGGATCCACATCCAAGCACAGTGAGTCAGGATGGATGCCTCCAGCCCGTGCTGGCTGAACAGAGGGTGATGCTTTCACTTGAAAAAGTAAATGGTGTGGAAATGCAGTTTTCTCTCTCTGGGGCACAAGCAGCAGCTCTGCTGGGGCTGCAGATGCCTCGCTGTGCCAGGCTGCCTTTCTCAGAGGCTCCTTGGGTGTGCAGTCCCTGCATGTGACAGCCAGGCTGAGGAACAGGCAGGAGGAGCACTTCTGTAATTAGCAGGATGGGGAGAACCAATTTTTCTTGCCCTTTCCCAGTGGAGAGAGCCCTGGATAAAGGAGACTTCCTCACATTGCCCCAGGCTGTCTCTGACCCACCTTTGCTGGGAGACAGGGGAGTTCCTAACCTTGCTTGGCATCACCAGGGAGATCTTGGGGAGTCTTTTTTTGGGGGAAGGCAAAAAGAAGGACTGATATTTCCAGTTGGCTGCTTAAGCTAAAAAAATGTTAAAAAAAAATAAAAATAAAAAGGAACAGTTTTTGGGTTTGACCAGGCAGGGCACATAGAAACAGAAATGATTTTTGTGTGTAGTAAAGAACCCTGGGAGTGCAAACAAATGGTTTCATTTTGTTATTTACAGCTCAGAGTACTTTGAGAATGACCAGTTTTGTTTTGCTTCAGGAGCCAGTTCCAAGAGGAATTTTTTTCCTTCTTCTTTGTGGGTTTTCTTTTTTTTTCTTTTTCTGTGTGAACCACATACACACACAATAATTAAGCAGTGAAGAAGGTCAGAAAGGAAGTGACTGGGGAAGATGTACTTTAAACAGACATTCATGAGGCTGTGGGCTATAATTAACTGGAATGTTTGTCTGAGGTTCCCAGGTTATGTGTTGAATATTAGATAAGTTATTAGAGGCAATTTTTTATTTGTCCTTTTAATTATCAAAGCTTTAATGGCTCTTCAGCTCTACCAAATTAATTTTTTTTTTTTTTTTTTTTTTTTTTTTTTTACATTTGGAGAATATTTATTTGTCTTTTCTTGCTGGGGTTTGGTGTAACACCAGCATTGATTTGGGTTAGAAATAGTGCTCAGGGTTATAGTGTAGCATGAACTGCTGGTCATGAGCAGTTTGCCATGGACAAACAGCCTCTGGGAGTGGAGGAGGAGAAGGCAAATGTCTCCACAGAGTGATGGACTGGTTTGTGTTGGAAGGGACCTTAAAGGTCATTCTGTGGTCAGGGACACCTTCCACTAGACCAGGTGCTATTTGTTTTAGGGAAACTGGGAACCTCTGGGAGGAAACAGTGAGGAAGCAGCCCTAAAAGAAGTCAGCTGAGATATTTTCTCAATGTGGAAATACTCATTTGGTTCTCCAAAGGTTCTACTCCTTCTCTGGAGTCAGTGATCAGGATGAAGCACATCTGCTGAAAGGTCTGATTCCCAACTGGAACAACTCCAGAAAAGCCATTGGGTGACCAAGGGAGCCCAAAGGCTGGAAGGGGACACCTGGCAGGTAGAAAGGAGTGGGAGAGGACTCTTGAACCTGATCATGCTGCCACAAACCCAAAGGAGTGTAGATTACTCATAAATACATCTGGAGGTCAGGTTACATTAGGAGATGGTTTCTGAGTGTCAGAGGCACGATGCTTTCTGGTGGGGAAGTGGTGTCCAAAACCTCTGTGCATGTAGTGATACAGAAAGGAGACAGCCTGAGCTGTGGGTTGGGCTGCAGGCTTGGGATAAATAATTCCTGAGCACACTCCACTCAGGAATTCTGAGGTTTAGACAGTATTCTTTTACTTCACATGGAAAGAGTTTTGGTGGGTGCTTGTGAAAGCTGGAGAGGCAGGAGTGCTTCAGACTTGAGAGTAATGCTGGTTTCTTGATGAAACCCATTGAGGGTTCAGTTCTCACTTGCTGTTGTCCTGCTTTGGGGGAATTTTCAAAATCCAGTGAGGTTATTAATGGTGCAGAGGCAGGGCTGATCTCTTTTGTGGTACCACATTCCTGCTGGACCACGGAGATGCCTTGGGTTCCTGAGGATCCACGGATTCAGGCAGAGCCAGGCATGGCTGTGCTTCCACAGCTGAGGACAAGTTCCCCCTTCTGGCTGTACTTTCCACCTGGAAACAATGCCTCTTGAAAATAGAGAAGGGTTTTTAGGTTTTCCTGCATTGTGCTGGGCTCTTGAGTTTTCCTGCCAGGGCTCTCTGTGCCTCATCAGGAGTGACACAAAACACACTGAGAGAGCCTGGTTTGAAGCAGAGCCCGTCTGCATCCTGGGGACGAGCTTTTCCATCCTCAGCCACAGCTCCATGGTGTGTTTTCCATGCCAAGCAGCCATTTTAATCCATTCCAAATTTCCCAACAAAAGCCAGCAGCACGTGTGGTTCGCTGTCACGTGTGAATGTGCGTGCACACGTGGTGGGAGCAGGGACATGGCTTCTCCTGGATGTTCCCTGTCCCCAGCAGGACAGAAGCCACCCTCCAGAAGTGAAAACATCAGCTCCTGTGGATAAAGGCAAACATGAAGGAAATGACTTCTTGCAGCCAGAATACATAAAACTTTATTTTTTTTCCCTCCTGCAGTCTACTTTTTCAAAAAGACAAAATAATGCTTCCTCTAGCTAATCTTACATCCATCCTCTGGCCTGAGGAAACATCTGCTCTCCATGGTAGCCTCAATTGTCCCAGCCAGTTCCCTCTTAGAGTTTCCTTCTCTTCCACTGACAGCAGTTGCCTCCAGCTGCCTTCATTCCTCCCACCAGCAATCCCAAAGCCAGGAGCCCATCCTGACGTCCAGGTTTAGCTCAGGACAGGTTTAACCATCTCCTTGGCAGGATTTTAGCAGCTTTGTGTGCTGTGCTGATAAACAGCACAGTCCCCCTGCTGAGATCAGGAGTCTCTTAGCCATGAGGATGCTCAAAGATCACTGACACAGCAGAAGAAAAATCATCCCTGTTCTTGCAGCCTCTTCATCTGCCTTATTGGCTGGTTAGTGTCTCCTTGGAGCTGGGAATTTGCTCTGGGAGCCAGAGCTGCCAGCACTGCTGTGATGTGGTGGATGGCACTTGGGGTGGGTTTGTCCCTAATAAATTGGGTGTTGACTCCTGGAGAGGAGCATTTGTGTTGGTGAGATGCTGTAGGCCAGGGGTACTCAGCAGCTTTTCAGCTACACCACTTTTTTTGGGGAAGAAATCTGGGTTTTGGTTTGCTTTTGGAACAAGACCATTTCCACCCTACTCAGAGGCTTGGCTATCCCTGCTGAGAGGAGCTGCAGCTTCCTGCTGGGATACAGGATGGAGAGCTGGGGATGGCTGTGGTAGGGCTGGACCTGTGGCTCTTTGTTTAGACAGCCCCTGGCCATCAGCATTTCCCTCTCTGTTGTGCTCTTCCTTCCCCCTCCAGGTGGCTTTACCTGCCTGTTGTGTTTTCAGCCTTACCAGAGACAATGTGGCTCTTTAGCCAAAATTGAAAACTGTGGAGGGTCACAGCTTTCACCCTCCAGGCATGGAGGGGCTGCTCTGTGCTTTCTATGCCTGGTGAGAAAATTACCCAGTGGTGGAATTCCTCTGTGGCAGAGACACAGGGCTCTGTGCCAGTGTTTCCTCTGCTTGTCACCTTTACCTTTCCTACATGGGAAGGGAAGCAGCTTTTTGTTCTGACCCAGTCATTTGTTTCCTGGTCCTTTGTCTGGCTGTGACTGCAAACCCCAAAAATAGGCTGAGGGATGAAACTGCAGAGTACAGAAGCAGCTGTGTGACCAGGAACTGCTGAAGGGAGAGGAGAACTCTGGAGAAGAGCTTTCCTTGGAAGAGCCTGCTGGGAACAAGTTAATTTGTGCTCAGGGTCACGTGCATTTTATTGCCACAGATGTGCACAGAAGAGCAGTTCACAAAAAGGGAAGAAAAAACCCTCTAATTGCTGTTAAAAATACATATCTGCAGCCTTGTGAGAGCTTTGTGATTCCTGGGGATTTATTATGCAGGATCTGTTCCCGGCGGGCAGTGACACCGTGGTGGCAGCGAGCAGTGCCTGGTTTCATTCCAGCAGCACAGGCAGGTGTGTGTGATCCATCCCCTCTCAGAGATAACCTGTCCCTGTGTCGTTGCAGGACCGTGGCAGCCGAGGTCAGGAAGCAGATCTCGGGGCAGTATGGAGGCTCCCCACAGCTCCTCAAGAACCTCAACATCGGAGGCAGCGTCTCTCATCACACCTCTGTAAGTCATGCCTGCAGCAGGGCTTGCTCAGGCTGCTGGCCATGCTCATTTTACCATTTGGGAGGAGTGCTGACAGTTTGCTGATGTAAGCGGCTCTGATAACACCAAGGACAACATTCCATGCAAAAGCCACTAATTTTGGGGATTTCTATGTTGCAAATCAATTGGTGTGGCTGGGAATGCTGTTTCTGCAGAATCTTTGTAGGATAAGGAGCTTTCTTGACCAGATATTAGTTGTTTTAATCCAGCCTGGATTGGGGATTAAATTCTGTGTTTTTGTGGTTCTCTGCATGGAGAGCTCTTTGTAAGATCCTGCACTTCAGGTTGCTGTTTTGCTGTCCTTGTCACTCTGGAGAGCAGGACCACAGCGACTCATCTACTCTTCTGAAGTATTTTAAATATTATTATGCAAGTTGAGTGTGGCTGCTCCTCAGGAATGTATATTTACTTACAAGTTTACAGCCTACTTTGAAGAGCTGCATTGTCACAGTCACCCTTTCTGAAGTCAGACTTTCTTGCATGGCCTGCCAGGAACCTTCCAGATTTATTGTGGTAAACATTTTAAGAGTGCAGCAAACTTTTTCAGGCTGGAAATGTTTGATTTGGGGTCTCACTTCAGGTCACAGGGGTTCTTTTTGCTGCAGTCAACTTTGAAAACAAATATTAGAGCATCTTGTTTTCTTCAGAGAAGGGTGGTTAGGTCAGGCAGGGCTGGAAATGTGCCCTGAATTTGATAGTCTGTGCAAGTGGTGTGAGTTTACAAGAGTTCTTCTCTTTGGAGTGGGGTCCTGTAGTGTTTCCTTGGTTCCTTGTGGGAATGAATTCATGGGAATTCCCTCTGCTTCATGTCCAGTGTAACCTGTTAAAGCTGCCTCCTGTGGAGCACAAAGGTGTCCTGGGAGCTGATGTCACCTCAAAAGGGATCTCCAGGCTGACCTGTAGCTCAGGGCAGTGACTTCACTGCAGCACAGACTTCATCTCTGAGGAGATCTGGCTGTGCCAGAGGCGCTGGGGATGGAGGAGGCTGGAATTGCTGTCATTTCCTGGGAGCACAGGGACAGCACAAGGCTGCTCTGTCAGCTGGTGCCCAGCGTGGTGGGCACTGAGCAGGGAGCAGGGTTAATGAGAGAAGGGTTAATGAGAGAAGGGTTAATGAGAGAAGGGTTAATGAGAGCTGCTGCCCAGACTAATGCCTTATCTCAGTGGCTCTGCTGGGCTGTGCAGTGATAATGCAAAGCCCTGACTTGGCAGTTCTGGATGGTCCTTTGCATAATCCAGCATTAGAATAGGGAGGGTCCCCTGCTATTAGCTGGTGTGTGGAGCACTCAGGGTCATTGACTCCACTTCCCTGCAGCACTGGACAGCTGAGGAATGCACTCCCATTGGATATCCATCCCAGGAGCTGCTGTGCCTCCCTTGTCTCACCTCTGGGTTCATCTTGGAATTGCCTTTCTGCTCTCATAGATTGAAGTGTCTTCTGTGAACCTCTCCAGGTTCACCCAGCCATATTTTTGATCAGTTTTTCCTTGTATCACCTCCTTTCACTCTGAATTCTCTCTTCCACTTTTTCCTCCTATTCCTGAGCTTTTTGCATTCTGCCACCAGCCAAGTGTTCAAGCTCAAAGCTTTGGTCCTGTTGATCTTCACATGTAATGTTTGATACAGGATCAGACTTGTTGGTCATGGTATTATCAGTAGCTCTCATTATCCTGTTGCCCTGGTGTTTGCTAGTAAATATATGCAAGAATCTATAAATATGCTGGAAAAGGTCATGCCAGCTGGAAGCAGGCTCTGAGCTTTTCCTATCAAACTGCATTGTGTGATGGCTGCTGTGATAAGCTCCCAGTTTGTCACATGAAATTGGGTGCTGAGCAGAGATGCTCTGCAGAAGCCTGATTAACATGGGGTGATGGTTTGTAGGAGATAGTCTGTAGGAAAAGTCTATTTAGTGAAGTCATGAGTCTGTATCCTCAGGCTGTGTAATATGACAGAGGTTCTCTTGTCTGAATTTTGGGTTAATTTCTCTCCCCGAGGCATCCATCAGGATCTGCTGTGCCTGCCTGGCCTGCTTTGATAATCAGCATTATGCAGAGGGAAAGCATCATTGTGTGGAGCTGTGTTTGCTCTGGAAAAGTTCAGTTCTGTGTAGCCACACTGGTTTAAAAGCCTAAAGTAGGGCATGTAGTGTGGGAGTGAAGAGGAAATTCCTGCTAAAATGTGTGTTTGAGTTCCAGTATCTCCACGATGGCAGCTGGTTGGGACTGGGGGGCTCCACCCTGCCAGAGTTCAAGAATTATTTGTCCAGTGCTGTCAGGCACAGGGTGGAATTGTTGGGGCTGTCCTGTGCAGGGCCAGGAGCTGGACTGGATAATATCCAGCTCAGGATATTCCCTGGTTCTGTGACTCCAGTGGTTGTGCAGATGTGCTCTCTCATCTTGCTGACCGTGGTGAGAATTCTGGTCCAGGAAAGGTCAACACCGATTCTCTGATGGTTGCCAACAGCAGCTGCTTATGATAGTTTGTCTGAGAGTCTTATCAGTCCAAAGGAGATATTTTTATGAAGAAATAAGAGTTTTTGTGAATGAAGAGCCTTCAGCACCATGCTTGCTTGGGCCTTTTGTTTCTTGTCAGCTGAAGCCAGTGCAGGGATGTTCCCCACACCACAGATTTGCCCGTGGTTGAACCTGGGATAAATGCAAAAACCTGTCAGCTGAATTGTAGCAAGTCTCTTCCCTTTTGCCTCACAAACAGCAGACAAAATGCTGCCAGAACTGTTTCTAATTTGGTATCTGGTAGAGCTGGGGGGAAGACACTGCTTTCAAATGAGTTTATTATTGTCAGCCTCCACCCTTCTGCCACTTTTAGGAGCAGCTGATTTAATTGCACATTCCTCAAACCCCAGACACAGGTCCAAGGCCCTCAGAGGCTTTTCCTGTGTAACCCAATGTGCCAGGCTGGGACTCCTGGCAGGATGCAGTCCCTGCAGCTCTGAGCTTTTTATTTTTGCAACCCACAACAGAAGGCACTGACAGTTTGTTATTGGGAAATAGGAGCTGTGAGCTGTAGAGTTCCATGGAGGAGGGATTTTTTTGGTGAAGTTATTTTTGTGAGTCTCTCCAAGCCCACTGGTGAATGGAGTGTGGATTTGCACCTTGCTGGCTGTGCTCTGGGTTGGAATCCACGGGCTGTGCTCACCTTGGCTGCCTCCAGAGGTTCAGCATCCCCTGCTGGGAGCTGCTGCTTCTCACCACCAACCCCAGTGGGTGAAAGCAGAGAGCCTGCACTTCCTCTGGGAGAATTCCCCAGCATCTTGCAGGATGGGGAATTTGCTGTTTGTTTGATGAACCAGACTGCCATTATAATCCCTCCTGACTAACCACTTTCTTTTCCTCCCAAATTTGTTTTTAATGTGGGGCAGCTCCTTGTGCTCAGTTAACTCTGTCTGTTGAAAGCAGATAAACACTTGAAAAATCTTGGGACTTTATTTTTTTTCACTTTTGAGTGCCAAGGATAATAATTGAAATATTTTTTGGCTGTTGTCTAAAACTCAATTTATTTCTTTTTTCCCATGAAAGAGTTCTCTTAATTTTAAAAAAATCTTTTCAGGTCTCTATTTCTATTTCTTTACCTCTTTAGAGGTATATTTTAATGGTTGGATATAGCACTTAGTGCAATGGTCTGGTTGACAAGATGGTGTTCAGTCAAAGTTTGGGAATGGATGATCTTGGAGGACTTTGCCAACCTTAATGATTCTGTGATTTTGTTAGAAGGGCAGCTTTTTACTGCAAATAAGCAGAGTGGATGTACATTCAGTTGTTTTGTAGACAAATCACAGCTTTTTCCAAGGGATTGGGGGTAATATTTCCTGCCTTTTGATGTATGCTACAGCAGAGATGATTGTTAGTATGTAAAGGAACAATGTTACAAGAGATACTAATTAGCCTGGGAATAAAGGGGTCTGGATTCTTGGATGTGATGTGATCTGACCACGTCTGCTCTCAGCACTTCATTTTCTCCTGTAAAATGAAGGTGCTGACATTTACATATCTTTGTAAAGCACTGCTGGCTTCATGGGCATTATCTGGGCTAATTGAAGCTTTGTCTTGGATTTATTGGATGTCAGACTTTGGCCATGCATTCAAAGATAACATCTAATTATTCAAGTAGAGAATATAGGTTCCTTTGTATATTTCCATTGTTTATTTTAATGTAATTTAAGAGAAGAAGAAAAGGTGATTTGTGCAAATGAATGGGAAGCACAGCGAAGGAAAACATGACAGTGTCCTGTGTGACACTGAAAAGGGCGTTTTGGAGTGTTCAGAGCCAAGTAATTTTATCACCAAGAATTGAAAAGGAGAATGAGCCAGGTCTTTATGCTGTCTCAGGGCTGATGAAGGCTGAATGGTGCCTCCCATTATTTGTATTTCCTGGAGGTTTTGCCCTGCCTGGCTGAGTGGTCTGTCCTCATCAGACAGGGGAGGATGGGAGAGGCATCCACATCCTCTGCCCTGTTAACTCTGCTCTGGTGCAGGCACTTTCTGGAGGACATTAAAACTGTGGCTGAAGTCAGCAGTGAGCCCTGTGGCCAAGGCCAGGGGTGTTTTCTCTGTTCAGGTGGGGCTGGTGTCCACTGGGAGTCTCTGCAGTAACTTAAACAGTTCACGTGTTAGCAGAGATAAATACTCTCAATGAAATGATATTATACCAAGTAATTGTAAATAAACAGGCTGGGAGAGCTGGGGGTGCTCACCTGGAGAGGAGAAGCTCCAGGAAGAGCTCAGAGCCCCTTGCAGGGCCTGAAGGGGCTCCAGGAGAGCTGGAGAGGGACTGGGGACAAGGGATGGAGGGACAGGACACAGGGAATGGCTCCCAGTGCCAGAGGTTAGATGTTAGGAGAATTTCTTTGCTCAGAGGATGATGAGGCTGTGGCACAGTCTGTCCTGAGGCTGCCCCATCCCTGGCAGTGTCCAGAGCAGCCTGGGCCAGCTCTGTGTGACTCTGCCGTGACGCTGCCGGCTCCGCGCGTGTCCGTGGTTCATCCATCCACACAGGGGAGAAATGTCCCCTGGGAACTGAGATCTGCCTGTGCTGAGTATTTCCCACTCAGGAGAGCATTGTCCATGCTTGGCAGGGCTCAGGGCCACCAGGGCTCAGGGCCACCAGGGCTCAGGGCCACCAGGGTCTGCCTGTGTGAGCCCCAGGGGTCTGGAGGGGTCAGGCTCTACTGACCTGCTGTAACATTTCTGCCAAAAGTGGGAAATCTGTGAATTTTCTGCAGTCTCTGCTCAGACTGTTTGTTTTTTAATTTCTCTGTTGCTGTCTCAGTTTCTGCTTTCAGTTTTGTCACAGTTTATCAGAGGGAAACTCTTCGAGATGAGTCTCAGCACTTCCATTTTCTGTATCAAAGTCTTTGTGTTCTCCAAATACTCTTGGTGAAATTACACAATCCTTAGTCATCAAAGATCTTGTCTCCTTACCCGTCCTTGGAGGCATAACTCGTGTCTTTCTAGGGTTGCTAAGAAATAGCTTTAGTATTCCCAGATAACTAATTAATCTCTGATTAATATTAATATTTCTATGCCCAAATGGCTTCCTACATTAGCAACCAGTTATCACAGCAAATAACCTGGCAGTATTTGTACATAAAGCATCTCACTGGTTTTGGGACTGGCTGTTCCTTGTTACATGCAGGATCCTTCTTTAGGTAGGTGTATTTGTAATTATTTCACAGAATCCCAGGCTGGTTTGGGTTGGAAGGACCTTGAAGCTCATCCAGGGGCAGGGACACCTTCCACATTCCCAGGGTGCTCCAAGCCCTGTCCAACCTTGGACACTTCCAGGGATGTGGAATCCATTTCCTTCCATTAGAGGATTTTTCTAGCTTAGGCATTGTGATAGAATTTGTCACACACTGCAGATCTGACAGAATTCAGATCTTAAAATTAAATGTTTTCAGATTGCAAAAATGGAGGCTTCAGACACGGAGAATGCTTACAACGATTTTTGGGGCACGCTTGCAATTTGGAAATAAAGGACTTTGATCAGCTGCTCTCTGTGATAATGACATCTCCCAGAACATCATGCAAAAGAAGGAATGAGAGGCAGAGCAGGGCAGGAGATAGGGAACTGCATTCCAGAGGCAGTGGGGAGGTAATGACTGCACTGAGGGCTGGGGAGGTGTCACCCTTGGTGAGGCTTGGGAGCTGCCTGTGGTTGATGGAAAGCAGAGATTGCCTAGGAATCTCCTTGGTTCATTTGAATATTTCCATGTATTATAAATGCAGCCAAAAAATGAAATGCAGGAGTTCTCTGGGCTCACCAGGAATCAGGAGTATGGGTTTTCTGAAATGCAGGGATGGCAGCCGACAAATATGCGAGTCTTTGAATTTGGATCCATTTGGATTATTTTTGGAGCGCTTAGTTGAAAGAAAATGTCATTTTTGCAAGTAAAACATGTTTTTTCATTACTTGAGTGTTGTCAGTGGTTAATATTACACTGCTCATGCTTCAAAATCTCTTAGAGTGACTTGCCTGTAGTTCACACTTAAAAATAAATCTAATGCCTCTGTTAAGCAAGCTTATTTCTTTAAACTGTTACCTTCTTTAACCTGCCTGCAAATTGTAATTTATTTTTTTTTAGCATATTACATTCTCAGATTTATTCTGACTCCTTCCAGTACATCAGATTTGACTCCTGTTCCCTGAGATCCCAGTATCTGTTTAAGGGTGACAGGATTTTGCCACAGCAAGCACAGGCCATCTGCATTCCTGACTGCTCAGCAAGGGAAGTGCCTGTTTGCCCTGGAGACCCAGAGATAGCTGAGAGAAGGCTGGGGCTCAGCTTTGAAATGTTAATCTGCTGCTTCTGTCCTTCCAAGATTTTGCCCAGGGAAGGCAGTGGGTGGGAAGTTGGTATTAATTTAGAATTTGGAGCTTTGGCACAATCTGTTGCAGTTTTAGCACGTTATAAATGGCTTAATATTTAAGGAGGTATTGAAGTTAAGATGGAACTTTGTCCTGGTTTCAAAATTGGCAAGAAATATCACCCTGATTTTGAATAAGTGCTTTAGCTGCCAAGTAAAAATAGCAGTCAGGATCCTCCCTAGGATGAGGAGCTCTCTGCAAACTTAATTTTTCCAAGGTCCCTTATCACAGGGAGTTTTACTCCCACACAGGGGGCAGGAGGGACAACCTTCTACACTTTGCCATTGTCATTTTTACAGAGCCCTCAATTTTACTGTGATCCTCACAGGGGCTGGGACACTGCCCTTGGGAATTCTTATTTGAGCTACAAGGGAAATGGGGCTTGGATTGGGCCACAGCAGGTTGGGTTCAAATCCTTGTTGTGGCAGATGCATCCTGCCAAGCTGTCATGTCACAACCTCTCAGTGCTGTTGGGGCTCCCTGTGAGATTGGGCATCCTGGGAGGGCAGAGGTGAGGGAGGGAGAAGGAAATGGGAGGGAATGTTGTTTTCCATGGCTGTGCTGTCATACACAAGCTGGAAAAGTTTGCAGAATGATAGCAGGGATTTGAGTGTGTCACTCCAGTGTGTCCCAGGAGACTCCTCGTGGGCACAGATATCCCCTGAGCCCAGCTGTTGGTTTAGGGAAGGGATGGGCTGAAGTCCTCCAGGCAAGCCTGGGAATGCCTGTGGAGTCAGGGCACTGTGCTTCAGTCAGTCCCTGTGAGATGGAGTAATAATGATCCCTTTTTCTGCCCTAGTTGTTACTGAGCTGCCCTGCAGTGCCCAGGAGAGCAGATCTTGAGTCTTCAGATCCCTGCACAGGTGCAGGTCTTGTACAAGCCTGACCTCTGCTTTATACCTTTTGTTTCCTTGTGTGAGCTGGGCAGGTGGTGTCCTGGGTGTAGCTTTCCCTGCTCGTTATCCCTTTGTTCCCTTTGTTATCCCTTTGGGATGCTTGGCTGAAGTGAATGAAGGTTTGTGTTACCTTCCATGGAGTGATGCCACATCCCCTCACTGAGGCTCCTGCAGATTTGTGCAGGTGCTTTTGTAAGTGATGGTGATGATCCAGGTAGCTGCTCAAAAGGAGGAAATAAATAGGAGAGAGACATGTGCACTAAAACTCCACAAAAATACAATGTTTGCTGTCTGGAGAAGGGCAAAGTCGATAGGGAACGCAGTTTTATTTTCCAGCTTTTAAGGGGATGTAACAGTGAAGAATAACACAACCTTAAAGAAGAAAGCTTGAGTGTCCCCACTGCAGGAGAGCTGTAAACCTTTGAAATAAGGGTTTGTCCTGCAAGTGCTGAGAGCCTGAACTGCAGCAATGCTGGTACACCTCTGGAAACTGCCTTTAAATGGGTTAGAGAAGCCAAATCAGAAAGGCTGCTCTCTGAATTAACTGGTTGAATGTGGCTGTGGTCAGGTTAAGGACATGCAGAATTGTTATTTCCAAGTGAAGGGTTTGATTGGGGTAAATCTGAGAGAGGGAGTCCTGTTTGATTTCTTCTGTACTTTCATTTTATCAGTACTGTGATAAACACAGTGTTTATGCTGGCAGGGAGCAGGTTATACCCCTCTTACTCATCCTGAGCTGCCCTTTCTCCCCACATTGTCCTCCTGTAGATTTTAATAGCACCAGAACAGTGCTTGCCATGAGTGAGGTGGCAGTGCCTGATCCTGGGATAAAGGCTGAGTGAAAACCCTATTGGGGAATTGTCCAAAATCAAAGAGTGTTTTTTAAAAGAGCAGCAATTCTGGGAGCAGCTTTCCTTTGCATATTTTTAGCATGTATTTGCTATTAATTCACATTATTCTATGGTCCTGGTGGGGAAGATGCTCAGGGCTCTTGCAGACTTTGGTTTCTGGAGGGTCTTAATAAACTCAACAGAAATGGACCTCCTGGCAAGGATTTCTTGCAGTAACACTCCAGAATTCCCCATTAGGTTTATTAGGGGAGATCACATTGAGACCTTTCAGTGCTTAAAAGGGACTTAGAAAAAACAAGGAGAGTGACTTTTTACACAGGGAAACAGTGCTAGGGAGAATGGCTTCAGACTAAAAGAGGAGAAATTCAGATTAGATTTTAAGAAACTCCTCCCTGTGAGTGTGCTGGGGCCCTGGCACAGGGTGCCCAGAGAAGCTGGGGCTGCCCCTGGATCCCTGGAAGTGCCCAGGGCCAGGCTGGATGGGGCTTGGAGCAGCCTGGGACAGTGGAAAGTGTCAGAATTGAAACAGGATGAGCTTTAAGGTCTTTTCCTGCAAAACCACTCTGGGATTCTGTGATTAGGCAGTTGGTAGGTGTTCTGCATGTCTGCAGATACTTAGCTGGATTATCCTTCTGCCTTTGGAAGTCCAGTGAAGAACTGGCTGTGTTTTATGGAGGAGACACTACTGTTGCTTCCCCAGAGCTGCCAGGAGGAATGAGAAGGCTTTTCCTGGGAGCAGGATGAATATTGCCCTGAAGTCTGCAGCCTGCCAGCAAGCAGGGCTGTGGGAGAGCACAGCTTTATCCTCCTCAGCTGTTCCCCCTTCCTGCTGCAGCAGATTTCAAACCTTTTCATGCGCAGCTGACGGGACTGGGAATTGTTTGATAGCTGAGATCATCAGTAGCACAGTGTCACACTCCTGCAGGCCAGGGGAATCAGCTGGTGCGTGTCTCTTGTTTTTCCTGGTGCCACAGGAGGTCAGCTGGGCTGGAGGTGAGATGACAGAGCAGGTTCTGCTCCTCCAGCAGCACTGAGGTTGATTGGGATGATGGGGTTGGGATGATGGGGTTGGGTAACCTGGTCTTTATCTGAGCTTGTCCAGCTCCTCCCGTGTGCACGCTTCACCTGATGGCTTTGTGTGGCAATTTCAGGTGACTGGTGATTAGCCCAAGTAACACAGGAATAGCTTCTGGTATTTTGTGTTTCCTTGTCCCCATCCACACCTTTAGAGCGATGCTGGAGCACGAGGCAGGACAGGGGAAAGGTTAAACCATTGACAGCAAGAGCCTTGAGAGGAGCTCTTGCATTTCTGTTCACACATGGGGACATCTTTTAGGTTCATTTTCTTTCTGGTGCATTTATTCATCCTTCTTTCCTCCTCCTCCTCTTTCATCACTTCTTCCCCCACAAATATCTGAAGCCTAAAATAATGTTCTTGCCTTTTATCTGCCAATAGTCTGACACCAAGTAGTTCCTCTCCATACCCATGAATTTATGTTTGGCCTGTTTACTCAGGTGCTAGACAGTATTTCTGGCTGCACAGATGGTGAGTCTGACACAGGCCTCTGGGTTTGACTTTTATGTTTGTTTACATCTTCATGGTACAAGAGTTACCCGAAGAGACAAACTGGAAAATTGTGAAGTGCAACCTTGGGCCTAATCCTGAAATGTGTGAAGGGCTTGGAAATCCCTGGAATGCACAGAGAGCCCCTGGGCACTGCCTGCCTTTCTGCATTGGTGATATTGAACTGGCATGGCCACTTCATTCATCTCAATGCTCCTGTTGGACAAGGGGAATTTGAGATGTGAAATGCCAGGAGTGAGGGGACGTGGTGTGTTTTGGGCTGTGACAGTCTCACACCCTCAGTCCTGCATGTCCCCATGAGCTCTGCATTAATACAGAGGTTTTTCCTCATCTTTTTTGCAATTCTCTTTATCAGGATGAGTGGAAATATTGGAAGGGATGAGGGACAGGTCCCTGTGTGTTAGAGAATCACAGGTAAATGAGTTTGTGCAAATTAAAACACAACACTTGCCACAGGCAGTTCACTTTTGGAAGATCCCTCAGCTTTGGACCTTCCAGGTCAGAAAGAGGAATAAAAGTAAGTCTTAAAATGTTAGGGCTTAAAAATAGGGTCAGCTAAACAGCTTCAAATCATCCTGTGAGACTTTCTTACCCTTCTGGGAGGTGCTGTCAGGGTCCAGCCAGGAGCAGCATCCCTGCATGGATGGGGCTTTGCACTGGCCATGGGAGGATGGGAGGGGATGCTTTTCCCAGCACCTCTGGACACCCCCTTGCTTCTGGAGCTTTTTTGCCCAGTGATTTTACTGCTTTCCTCTTCATTTGCAAGGAGTCTCCATTGCTGGGTGGTTCCTCCTCTTTGCTTCTGAGGTTTGTCAGTGGAAGGGACGATTTGGTGCAGAGCAGTGCAGGAAGTTTGCAGCACTTGGAAGCAAACAGGCACTTGTAGCAATTCCTTAAGGAAAAGCTGTCACCTCTCAGTGACATTTGTCAGGGATCTCGTGCCAAATGGGGCTGGTCTGCCTGTTTGTAAAGAGCAGGGTGAGGTGGTGACATCTCAGCTGAGATGTGGGAAGGAGCAGTGACAAATTCTGCTTGCAGCGATGAAAACAGTGGGAAGTGTCTGGTTTGTCTTTTCAAAAGTTCTCCAAAATCACGTACTTTGAGTCCATTTCAAGAGTTCAGGATTTTCAGAGTCAGATTTCTGATTGAAGAGTTCAGGATTAGAAGGGGGGAAAAGGTTTTGGGGTTAAAGAGATGATCATCATCTTCTTGTGAAAGGTGTCTCTGCCCATGGCAGAGATTTGGAACAAGCTGGGCTTTAGGTCCTTTCCAACCCTTCTATGATTCTTTTGCTATTTCTTTACACAGAAATGAATCTGTTTATTTTACCTAAATTGCAGAATCAAATACTACATTTCTAGTAGTATTCTAGACAGCCATCACATATTTTTTTTGGTGAACCAGATGCTTATCTGGCAAAAAGTCATCTGGTCCAAGTCCCCTGATTTCCTTGGAGTCACGTTGGTTTCCTGCTGAAGGATTTGCCTTCTAAGAAAATTGCAGTATTCATTGAGGTTGGTTGTGGCTGGGAGATTCTTTCAGTATCTCTGTGTTAGCAGAGTCTTTCTCCTTGAATAAAAAGTTGATTCATTTCAGAACTTGTTTGCAATAGTTTAAAAACTGGAATTTGGGATTTGTATAGCAGCATTTTTGAGAAGCAAATTTAAAACTGAAGTGCTGAGTGTTCTTTTTAAAGTCATCTCCAGCACAAGCTGCAGGATAGTTCCTTGTCCCACAGAAATCATCTGGATGTCAGGAAAGGGGAAGTTAGTAGAGAAAACTGCTGAATTTGGATGTGTTTTTGTGACTCTTGTTAAAACACTCAGCCTCACTGGCATGTGCCAGGGAATTCTAGGAAATCTGTCAGTTGCTGTAGAGACAGCTTCCTCAAAACTTGTTTTTAGTGTTTCATTTTCTTAATGTCTATGTTTATGTATAGCCTCATAGCATAATGATCTCATATCAGAATATTTATATGTATTTATGTAATGGAATATGTAAAAATACAAGTTATGCAATGTGAGTATGTATCCAGTTTATGCAAATTTTCTTCTAATGTATCTAAAAAAAGCTCAGGATGGTGAGATCAGCACTGCCAGTGAAATCTACTGTTTTCCTGTACGTTTTCAGTCATTCCTTGTGCTTCAGGTAAAGGCTTTGTGCCCAGTAAAGATGATTTTTAAGCATCCCTTTTATTGAGGGCAGTGTCCCTTCCTGGCATGGGCAGAGTCATTGTGGCACTAAAGGCTCTAATATCAGGGAGAAGTTAAACTTGTACCTGTGGTAGGTGAACATTGTGTTTTGTGTTCACCAGGGAGGCGATTTAATTCAAAATAATGTTAGTCCTCAGAGCTGTGTGGCTTCCTGAGTTCCTGGTAAATCAGGCCTTGCTCTGGGTTCTGGCTGAGGGCTGTGCCTGAGGGAGGGAGGGTTCCTGCATCTTGGAGCAGGATCAAGGTTCCCTTTGTGATCAGAGCCTGCTAAAAACAAATCCAGGCTCAGATACGTGGGAAATAAAGTACGAAATTTCCTTTTGTTGTATATTTTGAAAATAGATGTAGCCTTTCCTGGCTGTAGTTGTATTTTTTAGGTGATGATGGCACACACCAGAGGAATATGCAGAGGAACATCAGATAAAAGATAAGACATGAGAAAGCTCTGCTGTGTGTTAGCTGAGGTTAACACCACTGAGGTTAATCACCTGATATTGCATCAAATCCCTCAACAAGGCAGAAGAACTGGTTTAAAAGAGAGCAGAAAACACACCTGTGATGTTTCTTTATTTGCTCACCTCGGTTTAAAGCCCCTGTGGTGGTTTGTGTGTTCCCAGGTGCCTCTCACAGAAGCTGTGGACCCTGTGGACCTGGAGGATTATCTCATCACCCACCCTCTGGCCGTGGAGTCGGGGCCCCTGCGGGACCTGCTGGAGTTTCCCCCCGATGACATCGAGGTGGTTTACACCCCCCGCGAGTGCCGCACGCTCGTGTCGGCCGTGCCCGAGGAGAGGTAGGACAGGAGGTGACGTGCTGATGCTCCAGGGAATTCATATTTAGTTTTGGGAAATTTTAATCTCTGTGATCTCTGGTTTTTATTCTTTCAACAGTGAGATGGACCCCCACGTGAGGGACTGTGTCAGGAGTTACACCGAGGACTGGGCGATCGTGAACAGAAAGTGAGTTCCCTCTGGTGTTCATCACTTCAAGTTCATATTTAAATTTTGGCCAATTGCTGTAAGGAGGCTCAAAAATGTTGTCCTGGCTGCTGATTCCATGTCCTCTAGCTTTTAGTTGCCTGTTTCAGCTGAACTGGTGCTTTGTGTTTGGAAAATTGGATCTTGGACGTTAAAACCCCTTGGGGCATTTTGGAAAATCTAGGCCATTTAAATCCACAGTTGCTCCTTTACCATGGTAGAGCAATTAGGGGATGTGGACAAGTAAAATTACTTCCAGCATTTGTTTCTTTCTTTGTTCCATCTGGTTTTAGTTCTTTTTAGAGACAAGTTGCATTAATTTTGCAGTGAAGTACGATTTACGTGCAGTCACGACCATCCAACAGACAAGGTGCCCCCTGCTGCTTCCATTGGTTCCCAGAGAGACTTGGGGAAAGTACATCATTCAAACAAATAATTGTTAATATTTGAACCATCACAACATTTACCTAATGAGTTAACAGTTCAGAGGATGGGCATGCATTGATTATTCCATGCAAATTAGCAGGAAGGGTTCGGAGAGGCTTTAGTTGGAGCACGGGCTCTCTCGGATGATTGGAAGTCTGATGACTTCAAGAGCTGCTGTCAAGGAGTAAGTGATCCATGTGATGTGCATCACCTACAAATGACTCGGCTGCAGCTCCAGCTCTGCCCTTGTGGCAGTTGCTACAATTCACTGGTTTAATGCTGTCCTGAGAGCCACTTCAGGGGATGCTCAGGATATGTTTGGCACTGCTAATGTGACCTAATAAAAAAGTGTTTTGTAATCTCATACCAAAAAAAAAACCCCAACAACCCAGCCAGAAAGGAACCCAAGAGAGGGAGGGAGATGTTTTATTAACTCCCAGCCTTGGCAGCAGAGTCTTGGATACACCACAGACCTGGGCAGTGTGACCCAGCCAGCTACCCACTCTTGGCTTCTCAGTGACTTCTGTTGGTACCTGGAATTCCTGGCTGTGATTCCTGCCCTGATGAGGTTTTTTGGTGGGTTTTGGTGGGACTCTGAGAGTCCTAGCATTTCCTGCTTGGATAAAACCATAGCAGTGCACTGTGTAGAAATTGAAGAGTTACTGCTGGAGCAGGGGAAGAGCCCAAAAGCTCAGCTGGGAAGGATTGAATTGTTTTTCAAGTAAGGATGTCAACAGTTTCCTCTTAATCCATCCCATTGAATGGTTCCAAGTCCTCTGGCTAGCTCCAGGGGCACCAACCCCAGCTGTTGGAAGAACTGCTGAATTGACAATCCCTTTACTTCCCCACCCCAGGGGAAATAATCTTTATGTCCATTTCTCCCTCCAGTTTTTAGTAACCAAAATGTTTTTGAGGCAAGGAAATCCACCCATTCAGTAATTCCTTTAATGATATTGGAAAAGGTAAGTTCACTGGCCTGAAAAAAACCCACTAGCATATTCTGATTTCAAGCTTAATTTCTGAAGTCAGGTGTGAATTAGAGATCCTTTGTTGGTGGAGCTGTGATGGAAATGCAGACATCCAGGTGAGGATTATACAGATCCAATTCAGCTCTCAGGAATTACAGCCTAGCAAGGAAAATGCATTCCTCCTTTTTTCTATTCCCTTCCTTTACTCACTGCTAGCCTGTCCATGGTTTTCCCATGTCTGGAGCATCCCTCTGGGGTAACTTTAGTACCAGGGCATGGTAAGAACAATTAATTCCAGATGTGATCCCAGGAACTGACTTGGAGTGAGTATTGCAGGGAGACCATGGCTCTACCCATGTGTGTGTGTCTAAATACAGACATGGTGCCATTTGGCACCCAAAAATTTGTTAGTGAGAGATCTGCTCCTGTCAGCACAGCAGGCAGACTGTTCACTTGCAGGAGCTCTTACGCTCTGGAAAGCTCTGAGGGACCCACTTTCCTTACAGAGATGCTGTGTGAACACACTTGTTTTAGTCAGGGTTGGAAAGTTGTTCTCCAGAGGTGCTCAGGATTTTCCTGAGTTGCTGTTTTGGTTTTCCAGTTAATCATTTTATCTGCTCCAAGTCAGTTCCTGCTCCAGCAGAACCACTGGCCTTCAGCCCTCGTGTTCCCGGCCTGTTTTTAGCTTGGCATCACAATGGCACATTTTACAATTACTTTAATTGGCCCTTGATAATCCTCCTTTTGACATCACCCAGAGTGGCTTTATAGATGAACAGAGTCACATTGTAGTGTTGGAATAGTGGCTGTTGGATGATGCCCCAGCTCCAGTGGAGCTGACTGGAAATGGTGTTTGCAGGGAGCAGCTCCAGCCTCGGGAGCACCCACGCTGACAATGCTGGGTTTGTTCCGGGGTGCTGCTTCTGGGGTCGGGGTCAAAAGGGCTGCTAAGAATGTGTTTGAAATCCTCTGTTTGCAGATACCACAAGCTGGGAACTGGGTTCAATCCCAACACCCTGGACAAGCAGAAGGAGAGGCAAAAAGGGCTCCCCAAACAGATCTTTGAGTCTGACGAAGCTCCGGATGGCAACAGCTACCAGGATGAACAAGTAATGTGCCTTTAAAACCTCGCTACATAAAACCTAATTTACAGTCCTGCTTTAAAAGTGCAGTCCTTTTCCCATTATAAGTTGCTTTTAATTTGTTGGCTCTCAGGATGACCTTAAGCGACGCTCAATGTCGATCGACGACACTCCCCGGGGCAGCTGGGCCTGCAGCATCTTCGACCTGAAGAACTCCCTGCCTGATGCCCTTCTCCCAAACCTGCTGGACAGAACCCCAAATGAGGAGATTGACCACCACAACGAGGACCAGAGGAAGTCCAGTAGGCATAAGGAGCTTTTTGCACTACACCCAGCACCAGATGAGGTATTTTTACATGCATGTGGGTGAGACTAAAAAAGTGAAGGGTGTAAGGAATGTGAAAGCTGTCAGTCTGCCACAAATGTAAAAGATTTGAGATCACCTGTGTTTTAACATGCATGAGAACTGCAGCTATTTAGTGTTTTTCAGCATATTGTCTTGCCCATAGATATTACTTTCTGAAGATTGGGTTTCCCTTCTGGTTATGCAATCCCCAGTAATGCAGAAACATTTAAGGGATTTAATTTAGCATATTTATAGCTGCTGATGAATGCACCATGCTGGGAAGCCTTGGATGAAATTGGTGCTGTGTCTTAGAATAAAAAAGTGATGATGTGTTTGCCTCCTGATTCTGCTGGTGCTTTGTACAGGGGCTGTGTCTCTTAATTCCAGGAGGAGCCCATAGAGAGACTCAGTGTCCCTGAAGTACCCAAAGAACACTTTGGCCAAAGACTCCTGGTGAAGTGTTTGTCCCTGAAGTAAGTACCACTCCAACAGAGAGCTGCACTGCAGAAATGCAGAAATTTAAATCTGCTGCTGTATCCATGTGCATCTGGAATAACTCCACTGCTTTGTTTATTACCCTGGAAGGGTCATTGCATTGTTTGGTCATAGGCTTCCAGGTTAAATTTGTAAAGCTTGAGTTACACAGTTGTATCTTCAAGACTTCCTGCAGATGGATGAGACAGGAAATATCCACCTCCCTGCCTCTTTCTCCCTGTTGCTTTCCAGCTCTGCCTGTTCCATGTTCATGTGACATGAGGCTTCACCATGCTCCTCAGGGCTCTGAAATTGGCAACTCACTGGTGTTCCCCTCCCTAAGAAGGAAATCTGAGATTAAATTTAAAGATTAGAAATGCTGGAGCCTTAAAAACATAAAGACAACCAAAGATTTGCCAAAGTTTAGGCTCAACAACCTTGACTGTGTCCCTTTAAGAGTGAAGACTTTATATACTTAGTAAGCATTAACTGGAGGAATAGAAACCTGTTAAACAAGTTTAATGAAGTGGAGCTCCTGAATATAGGGTTACCTGCAGCTGGTTCATTGCCTATAACTCTTCTCTAATAACACAAGGTAAAATTTTACTGTTATTCCCTTGGAGAAATAAAGTACAAAACTGATTTTCCACACTGCTGTATTCATCTTCTGTGTCCTCAGTTAGGTCAACCCTTCTTATTAGAGAGCTCCAGTTGCTGCTCATAACTGAGATATATGTGTGGGACATTTCTCCTGCTCGTAGAGTACTCCAGGACCTAATATAGCCGTAGAGATGAACTGATTTTGCAGCCTTTTATGAACTGGAACAACATAATATGCAGTAGCAGTGCAGCTTTCCCTCCAAAGGAGGGTGTCTTTAGCATAAATAAGTTAGATGCTGGAAATTAATGTTTTCTGCTCTTTAAGCATCTCTTGCTGACTGCAGATTTGTAGCAGATCTGCCCAGCTACATGTTTGCTTGTGTGCCCGGGGGTGTAATCCAAGATTGTGCCATCTCAGTGGCACAAAACAAGGACATTGTCCCCAGGGAGAAGGCTCAGATGACCTAAGCAGGGGCATTTCCAGGTTAATCTCAGCTTTGTTGCAAAACTGGAGAAAACACCTGTTTGGTGGTGTTGTCCCTGTTGAAAGAAGGAGTTCCAGGCTGGAGCTGAGAGCTCTGCAAGGGCTGGGTGTGGAGGGGATCCCAGGGTGGATGGGGCATGAATTCTGTGGGGAGGCTGTGCAGACAAGAAATGGCATTTCAGCCCCTGCTCACTGTGCAGCAGAGACAGGTTTTGAATGGTTTTAAGTTCCTTTAACTCCCCAGGTGTTCTAACAATAAGTTCAGCTCTGTTTGGTGGGTCATTGTTCTTGTTGGGAGTTGGAATTTGCATAAACACTGGATAACAGTCACTGTGAAAAGCTGGCACCTTGCTAAGGGAGTGTTTGGTATTTTCTGATAACAGTTGGCTGTTGAAAATTGCCAAAATTGGTGTCCCTGAGTGTCCAGTAGTGCTGAGAGGAGCACTTGGCCATTTAGCCACAGGAAAGTGTCTTCTCCAGGAAATCAGGGGAGCTGAGAGCTCCAGGTACCCCAATTAACAATTCCTCTCCTTTTGGGGAAGCTTTTGGGCTGCTTTGCTTGGCTTTCAGCGAGTTAAGATGGACCTTCTAAAAGGCAGGGAGCTCATGGTCGTGGTGGCAGAAACCAGGACAGGAATGGGGTGGAAATTGGAGAAGAAGATCCTTTTGGAGCAGGAGCAGCCCTTGGGCTGGCTCAGCTGTTCCTGACATCTCAGTCAGTCCCCATCACCCAGGGAGGGTTTGGGAATTCCTTCTGACAAAATGCAAGTCAAACTGATTTTGTGTTTCTTTCTTTCAAGATTTGAAATAGAAATTGAGCCCATTTTTGCAAGTTTGGCTTTGTATGATGTTAAAGAAAAGAAGAAGGTAGGTTTTTAATTACTTGAGTGTGACATTTCCACTGAAATTTAAACACAAAAATGGAGGAATTAATTCTGGTGGCAAAGCTTTAACTTGTGTGTTCTCCTTGGTAAAGCAGTTGAGGTATAACCACTTTTCTAAAAATATAATTTAATATGTGAGTGCCTGAAATCTGAATATATATATATATATATATATGTATATATAGTCCAATTTGGGCTTTCAAAAGTCTCTTCCCCAGAGAGAACTTAGGTAACTGAAACCTTTTATTTAGATTAGGTTTTTATGACTTTCTTAATCTCTTTTTGGTGATTCAGCATGGCATAGGTCCAAGCAACACTTCAGTAATGCATGAGAAAGTCACACATGCTAAAATTGCTAAAATCAAAACAAAACTAAGGAATCTTTTCAAGATCTAAGTTATAGGAAATGCAAAATACATTTATCCACCTATTTATGTTCTGTATTTAATATTTAAAGAGTCTCTTAGTTTTCCTTATTCAAGATATTAGCAGTAGTGGAGAGAAAAATGTTAAAAATATGCATTTTGACATTTATCTCTTTAAGACTTGAATTTAATGCATTGAGATTTAAGTTATGTAGATGAGAGTATGTGGAATATTATGTGAACTTTGTTTAATATTTAAATCACATTTCATAAGCCAGTTTTATCATCTCATTATTCCTTTTTTTTTTGGCTTTAAAGTAGTAAGTTCTTTAGTGACCTCTGCTGTTGGTAACCTGCTCACATCTCTTTTGGCTCTCAAGCTTTGCAGTCAAGGATTTGGTGTTTCAGGGTAGAAAGCTCAGTGTCTGTCTTTCAAGGGGTATTTTTCCTTTTTTCTGTTTCTATTCTGATATTTTGGTCTTTTCAGTTCTGCTAAAAGTGGTAATTTCTAATCCTGTGATGGAGTTACATGCCTTAAAGGGGTTGGAGGAAATTTTATGGCTAGTTTGTGGTGTTTGCTCCATTTTGTTTCTCACTGTCCTGCCTCGATTTCTTAATCAAAAAGGCTTTTTTTTCCCTATTCATACATGGTTTGAAATGAAGAGCACTTGACATGTACTTTAAAACAATTTAAAATTGTTCATGAAGAATTTACAAAAATAAAAGATATATATATATATAACTAATGCTTGAAACTATCCAATTTTTTCCTTAGATTTCAGAGAATTTCTACTTTGATTTAAACTCTGAGCAAATGAAGGGAATGCTTCGGCCTCATGTCCCCCCTGCTGCTATTTCCACCCTGGCCAGATCTGCCATCTTTTCTATCACCTACCCATCCCAAGATGTCTTTCTAGTAATAAAGGTAAGAAATACCAGAGAAATTGAAATGATTGTAGTCTCCTGGTTTTTATTTAAAATAAAATAGAAATTCTGTTCCCAAAAGTGTGAACAGTGCTGCTTTATTTCAAATATTCTCCCATAAGTTCCTTTGTAACAACTGGATCAGTGCACTGAAACTGGAAAGAGCAGAAAGGTTTGCTTGATGATATGGATTAGTTTTCTGGGGCTTGACCTTTCTTTTCATATAAAACATGTGCTGACTCCTTAAAATGACAGATAAATACCAGTAATTTCAAAATATCTATTGATCTGCATCTCATTTCAAAAGGGACATATGCCCCATAGTCAGATTTTCAGATGTATTTATGGGCTGAAATGTCTAAGAGAGTGAGATCCAGAACTGAAATAAAATGCAGCATTGGTCACTCCTGGGATAAAGTGCACAAAGATAAAAAGTTATTCTCTGTTCTTTCCTTTGATTCAATGGGTGCACAAATGTTGCCTGTTCAGGTGGGTGTTTGAGTCAAGATTTTTGGCTGGACTCTGGATAAGAATCATCCTGTGGTCAAAAGGGGAGTTCAAGACATATTTTCAGTTCACAGGCAGTGTGAAAGTTCTGCAGGAAATGCCAGGACTCACAAGGCTTCAGCTCTTGTGAAACAATTATTTGCTTCCTTATGCTTGTTCAATTTATTAATCCTTGCTGGATATGTGTCCTTATAATGGTTCATTTTCCCTTCTCAGCTGGAAAAAGTTTTACAGCAGGGAGATATTGGGGAGTGTGCAGAGCCTTATATGATTTTTAAAGAATCTGATGCAGCAAAGGTAAGAATTTTTTGGGTGTTTTGATAAAAAATTCAATGTATTTGCTTTTACCTTGGATGGTTGATACTGTTCCTGTCTTTAAAGGGATCAGTTTTTAATTAAGACTCTAATCCCATTCTAAAGGCCAAAAAAGAGCCAAAGACCTTTGAGTCTTGATGCCTTATTGGGGGGGAGTAGTTAAAGGTCAGCAGTTTTTGTGGCTGTCAGGGGAGATTTGTGGTTCCCATCAAACTCAGTCATCTGTGATTCCCTATCCCAAAGGATCAGCTGGGTCAAGGGAAGGCAGCCTTTGATGGGAATTTGCAGTAAAAATTTCCACTTTTCCACTGCTTTTGCAGCTTTAACCCCATCACTTCTGGTTCTAAAAGAATCTCAAAAATGGTTCCTAATTTTGTGTGCAGTTGGGTTGAGCCAGGTGGAGATCAAAGGGTAATAATGAGGGTGAAGGGCAAAGCAGAGGTTCCAGCCCTTCCTGTGATCCCAGCCTCTCCATTAAGGCTTTTTCAAAAACTTGGATGCTTTGTTAATCTTAATCAACCTCTTAATAAAATATTTCCTCCTTGAAGCTCTAAATATTGCTCTTTAATATGCAGAGCTATGGAAAAATCCTCATTTATTCCCTTTTTTTCCTTGACAGAATGAGTGTGATACTAACTTGGGGAATGGTTTGAGTTTCCCACACAGCTCCAGAGGATCTGAGCACCTGCTGCATAAAGTCACGTTAGGAAAGGCCCTTCCAGACCTCACAGGGGAAACTTCAGGTTTTCTTGAAGGAGGAGTGGGCAGATGAGCTCACTGGGGTTTGACAGGCTGTTCAGGATGGTGAAGAACATAAAAGACTGTTCTGACTGTCCTCTGCTGGCCTCTTTTGGGAAGCAGAAATTGCATTTTCCCAACACTTGGTGATCCTTCTCTGGAAGCTGCTACCGAAACACAACCACTGGGAGTTAGAAAAGACCCCATCACTCCTCACTGATTTTGCTAAATAAACCTCTGATCCTGTCCCTCTCCTTTTAACCTCTTGCAATGAATATTTTCTTCACAGAACAAGGAGAAGCTGGAAAAACTGAAAGGCCAGGCAGAACAGTTTTGCCAAAGACTCGGGAAGTACCGGATGCCTTTTGCCTGGACAGCCATTCACCTCATGAACATTGTGAGCAGTGCTGGCAGCTTGGAAAGAGATTCCACAGAAGTTGAAGTTGGCACAGGAGGTACAGGACTTGGTGTCTGCAGGAGGGAATGTGGAAAATCCAGAGGTTTTGGTTCATATCCTGGAGCTGCTGTTGCTCCTTTTATGGCTTTCCTCCCCCTGCCCTGATGGTCTGGGGTCATGGCTGAACTAAAACAGAGAAGTCCATGATAACAAATGGATTTATCTTTCAAGGATTTTACAAGCAAACCATCTGTTATATTATTTAAAACCAGGCTTGTGAGACTGAGGGAGCATTACAGGCTGATGAACATTTTCTAAAGGAGTGGATTAATCTTTGTGAGCCTCATAGCTCATCCGAAACTGCTCTTCAGCATCCCCAAAACTGCCAACTTCATCATCTTTCAGAGCAAGGGAAATACATAAATCTCAGCATGATAAAGACTTTTATAACAGCAGGAAGGCACTGGGGTGAGGTGGCTGGGAGGGGAGCAGGATTCAGCTGTGCTCCACAGCCTCCTGATGCCTCCAGAGCGGGATTGCCTGAGCGTAACCACCTCTTCTGTCACCTCATGGCATCGTTCCCTCTCCTCCTGTGAAAACAGTCCTGCTTGGAACAAAAGTAATCTCTTGGACTGTAACTTTTCTGCTTTATTTCCTAATTCCTTTTCTTTTTACTGCTATATTTTGCAGAACGTAAAGGGTCGTGGTCGGAGAGGCGGAATTCCAGCATCGTGGGGCGGCGTTCCTTGGAGAGGACCACGAGTGGGGACGAGGCTTGCAACCTGAGCAGCTTCAGACCAGCCACCCTGACAGTGACCAACTTCTTCAAACAGGTATGGCATCAAAATGTCTCACTAAGGAGTTACTTCTTGGCCAGAAGGACTGGATCATGTGAGGTCACTGAGTGATTAATTTGTGATGCGCTTGATTTCTGTTCCCCAATTGCAGGGAATCTTTGAACAGCATTCAGTGGGTTTGTTCTGTATATCTCAATTATCAGGGGATAACAGAATGGTTTGGGCTGGAAGGGAGCTTAGAGCCCATCCAGTGCCACTCCTGCCATGGCAGGGACACCTTCCTCTAGCCCAGGTTGCTCCAAGCTCACCTTGGGCACTTCCAGGTATCCAGGGGCAGCCACAGCTTCTCTGGAAATTCTATTCCAGGGCCTCCCCACCCTCCCAGGGAACAAATTTTCCCTAATATTTAACCTAAACCTACTCTCTTTTCAGTGATATATTACATAATATATTAATTCTGGTGGTAGTGAATTCAGTTCCTCAGAGGGATTTAAGGTTGGCATCAGTTCCCTGGACACATCCAGGATCCCTGAGGAAAACAAAGCATTCTGCTTCTGATGCTGCTCTGCTGAGTGGCAGCTCCTCTTAGCCAGAGCTTGGGATTTTCCTGAGGAGTGGAAAACATGATTAAAGGGAGCAAATTTTTTAGTTAAGCTTAGCAAAAAGTAAAGAGCTGAAAATTTTCTTGAAGATTTGCTTAATGTCACTTCTAGTTGAGGAAAAACTGGTCTCTAAGTAATAATTTATAAAAGCATGTATTTATTTACTTTGTTGAGGTTATTTTTACTTTGAAGCAGCTCATTTTATTTAATTTGTCCTTTAAAAACTGCCAAACATTAATTTAAGATTTTAAATTTCAGGTTTTTTTATCTTTCTTTTCTCCTGTTAAGTATAATTAGTTGAACACTACCCAGTGTTTTTCACCTTTTATTTGCTTTTTTTTTTTAATGTTGTGATTTCTTACCTTCAGAATCAGATATCTTCTGCTTTTGGGTGGCAGAGTCCCATTTTCTGTATTATTTCCAAAGTTAGCAAAACTCTGAGCTATTAGAATGAGCACAAGGAAGAAAGACTCCTTGCACTTCCTACTT
Organism: Parus major; assembly: GCF_001522545.3. Lineage (NCBI taxonomy): Eukaryota > Metazoa > Chordata > Aves > Passeriformes > Paridae > Parus > Parus major. Next base: position 28,974,016 of record NC_031777.1, on the reverse strand, counting down.
TTCCTGAAAAATAAGGCTGGGCTCATCCCAAGGGAAAGGCAGAGGAGAAGGAACGAGGATCACCTCCTGAATGACAGATACTTTTTCAAACTATTACTTTTGCTAAAAAATGAGTATTTTTGGGAAATCTTTCAGCAGCCATTTCCAGTTTGGAAAAAGATAATATTGATGGGGAGAGAAAAGGCTTTCAATTAAAAGTTCCTGCAGCTGCCAGGATGATTAATAAGGGACGAAGGAAGGGGAAAGGATGGAGAAATGAAGTGTAATTTAACATGTTAATGTTAACACCTTGTTCTGGGAAGAGGCAGTTTGATGTGAGAGGGAAGAGCCTGTGGGATGAGAGGGTTTGTTCACTCTCTGCAGCCCTGGAGGGTTGTTTGGGTAACCAGATCTTGCACCCTGAGCAGGAGGGGGATCGCCTGAGCGATGAGGACCTGTACAAGTTCCTGGCTGACATGAGACGTCCCTCGTCGGTGCTGCGCAGGCTCAGACCCATCACAGGTATCCAGCCAGCCCTTCTGGGCTCAGAAGTTCAGGTATTTGGTTATTTCCACCCCAGAGAAATCCCTGGGAGCAGTCCCTGGACAGCAGGAGCACTGAGGGTGTTGTGGGGCAGGTTTGTCACTGGCACACTGAGGGAGGTGTCTGTGAGGGGAGGATGCAGACCCCAAACCCAGGAACCTCTGTTTCCCACTCTCCATCCCAAAGGAGATCTCTCTCCTGGCTCCCACTGCTGGTTAATAGGAACAGGCTCCACCTCTGTTTGAGAAAGGGAAATAGAAACCCTGGCACACCTCAGTGAAACTGGTCCCTGACCTGTGCTATTCCTGACAATATTTACTTAACCTGCTCTTTAAAACTCCAGGGACAGCAATCCTGCCTCTTCCTTGGATCATCTCCCCAGCTCTCATCTGGCCTTGCAGCCAGGTTAGGTTTTAAGAAAACTTTGCAAAATTATCTTGCTGCAAATTAATCTGAGTCTGGTCTGCCAGGCCTTGGGCAGTGACCACAACCTTCCAGGCATTCAATGTTGTCATCAGTTCACCCAGTTCACCTCTGGTTTATAGCCTGACCAGTCTCAGGGGTTTTCAGCCTTTCCTCTGATGGAGTTTTGTTTGTGACAACAGCTGGGCCTCACAGAAACATTATCTGGACTGCATTTCCCCAGTTTTCCTGTGGAAAAAAGCATCTATGCCCTGTTAAGATGCATATTTTCTGTTGGCTCTTATTATCTGGTCCCTCAGTTGCCTTAGACATCAGCTGGATCCCCTGATCAGATTAACAAATCCACTTCAGCTGTAATTTATAATTTGTTGATTTATTAAATTCATATCTAGGATGTCAATGAATATATAGGATATTAACCTGAAGAAACAAAGCACAGTTATGCTTTTAAAAATTAATTTCTATTTATTAATTCATAAAACCCCTTTCTTCTTTCAGCTCAGTTGAAGATTGACATTTCTCCAGCTCCAGAGAACCCCCACTACTGCCTGACCCCAGAGCTGCTGCAAGTCAAGCTTTACCCAGACAGCAGAGTCAGACCTACAAGAGAAATCCTGGAGTTCCCTGCCAGGGATGTCTATGTCCCAAACACCACATACAGGTCAGAGTTGTGAAATCCATTTTGCTTTTCAGGGCCCAAGACTGGCAAGTGTAGAAATTCCTCCCTTATCAGCGGGGTTGTTGCAAAATTTGGTTTATGGGCAGAGGTTCTGTGCCAGAGGCACGGGAAGGGTTCAGGCTGACACAGCAGGAAAGGCTCAGCTGGGCAGGGACAAACATCAAACCTGGCTGTGAATAAGAACACAGGAGAGGTTTCTCCATTCCCAGAATTTGGGGTGGAATTTGGTTAAATTCTTTTCAGTTTTACATAGGTTTTTCCTTTGCTGGAGTCACCATTCTCCTACTGATTTTATTAATTTATGTCACTTTCAGTGACTTTTTCTTTTCTCTTTAAAGTGGGAGATAGAAATAGAGAAGAAACATAGTCTCTTTGTTCCTATTTCCATTTTGGTTTCCAAGCAATTTCTTCCTTTACAATACTTGACAAAAAAATCTTCTGAAGCCCTGGAAAATAGGAAATTTTTCTAAATATCTTGGGAAACAGTAACTTTTCTGTAACAAAACCCAGGCTGGGACCAGATTTCTTTTCATTATGTACCATTATTAATTTAAAGCTTTTTCACATTATCTTTGAAGACATTACATGTCTGAGTGGAATTGTCTTCATCAACTGAGTCATTTCAAAAAAATAGCAAATTTATTTAAATTTAGATACAAGCCAGGTTTTCATAAATCAAAGTTTACAAGAAGAGTTTTGTCAAGTTCCATATCCTGTACTTGGAAAAAATCCCAGCCATTTATTTATTTGTCTATTTATTTATTGGACAGGTAGTTTAACATTACAGTAAACCAGTACAAATAAACAACACTGCACAATCTCATCTCTGTTACAAACCCATGAGAAGTAAAAGGATTTTTGTTTTTTCTCAGCATTTCTGTAATTAACACATTCTGTTCACCGAGTTTCACGCTGACAAATCACAACCAAAACCATTTCCTGTGCTACTGCAAGTGCTGAGATAAAAAATCCACACTGTACAAGGGTTGGGGAAGATAAACAAGTCAATATGACTCAGGGGAACTGCAGGACTGGGGGCTTTGTCAGTCAGCACCTCCAGGGCCAGCCCAAGGCTGTCACTCAGTGTTCTGCAGCTGAAGTTCAACACGTGAGTGTCCCCAGGAGCTGGACCAGCCCTGTGCCATGGCTTGTGCCTACTGGGTTTGTGGGCTGGCACCCTTGACCCCACTGGACCCTCAGTGAAAGGTGTTTTGTTGTGTTCTCACTTGGCTGTTTATTTAATTCCTTTGTTGGTTGGACTGAAAGGTCACAAAGGCTTGGCTCTGATTCATTTCAGGTGGGGAGAGCAGAGCTCTCCCTCCTTGCAGTGAGTTTGAAGGTTGGCTCTTCACTTTGAGTTGTGCAGTTACTCTGGGATCCTGAGGAGCAGGGCTGCTGTGCCTGCCCATGTGCACACACCTGCAGCTGTGTGAGCACAGTGCTCCAGAGAGGATGGATTGGCTCAGCTACACCCCTGGAAAATTGTCTGGAAATACCCAGAGCTCTAAAACGAGGAATTACCCAATTTCAATTGCTCCCAAAACATTCCACAACAAAAACATGAACCAAACATTCAATTAGTTACTTCAAGAAACAAAACTACTTTTTTTTTTCCCTCTAAATGTTTTCCATAGGGTTTTGCCAGCCCTTTGTTCCTAGAAAACCCTTTTTGTTTTCCTTACTACACAACCCAGAAAGGAATGCACAGCCTGAAAACCCATTCCCCCAAACAGTATCATCCAATATGTGACAGGTTGGCTCCTAGGCATTAGAATTTCATCCTGGGGAGGGAAAAGCTCCACGAAAAGTTGCAGCACTTTGACATTGGGGCTAGAGGGAATGACAATACTCACCAACTGTTTTGTAAGACTGTCTCAGATGCCTCAGGTTTATGTTTTGGAGAAATTCCATGCAGGGATGGATGGGGCAGGGACGTGGCACCTGTTGGTAAATGCAGCATCAAGTCCTTCGGTGCGGTAAAGTTCAGTGTGTTTGTTCTGAGTTAAAATGCAGCAGGTTGAGCACTCAGTCAAAGATTTTTAAGTCTGTTGGGTGGATCATTATTTTGGTTGACTTGAGCAGGTAGTATCTTCCTTTCTTAGGCTTCCAGTATAAGCCTTTTCCTCTGTCCAGCCTTCCCCTGGACCTTGGCATGACGTATTTCCCGTTCAGGTTGGTTTCCTCACAGTCGCTGTGCCACCAGCCTCCTGAGGAGCAACATGGGAGTGTCAGACACTGTCTGTGCTCTCTGCCAGAGTAAACAGCTCCTCTTTGCAACATAAATCTGCTTTAGACCCTAAATTTTAGCTGTATTGGCATTTACCCAGGATTCCCAAATCATTGAATTGTTTGGGTTGGGAAAGTCCTCGAAAGTCATTGAGTGCAACCATCTCCAGCACTGCCAAGGCCACCACTGCCCCATGTCCCCAAATGCCACATCTGCATGAATTTTAAATCCCTCCAGGGGTGGGGATTCCATCACCCTGGGCAGCTATGCCAGGGCTGGACAGTTGTTTCCGTGAAAGAATTTTCCCTGATTATCAATCTAAGTCTCTCCTGGTGTAATTTGAGGCCATTTCCTCTCCTCCTGTTCCTGTCCCTGGGAGCAGAGCCCAACCCCCCGGCTGTCCCCTCCTGTCAGGGAGTTGTGCAGAGCCAGAAGGGCCCCCTGAGCCTCCTTTTCTCCATTTTCCCAGCTCCATTCCCTGCCCTGCACACTCTCCAGCCCTTCAATGTCCTTGTCCTGAGGGGCCCTTCCCTGGGCATAAGGGGACCCTCTTGGCATTCTTTCAGGCATCCACAATTTTCAAGGATGCCTAGGATGATGTACAAAGTGTTTGTTGCAGGAAGTAGGTGGAGAACACTTCTGTATCCCGTGGTTTAATAATTTAATTGCTCTTTCAGTTGTTTGCTTTCTGCTCTAAACTGGCAAACATAAAAACTTGAGAAAATCATAGAATTAAGAACCCTTTAACAAAGTTACCTCCAAGGAGAAATGGCCTCAGCCTTGCATCTCTTGCTCTTTTGAGAGTGATTATATTGAGTGTATTTGACAAGCAGCTAAAATGTGCCTTTGGGTGGAAACTCACTCATTATTAACTTTTGGGTTGTAGCCTGAGTTAGAAGTCAGTTTAAGGTATCTGAAAGGTATCAAACAATCCAACCTGTGGCTGCCACACCAGACCAGGTGTCAGAGGAGGGACAGCCCTTTGCTTCAGAGTTTGGGATCTCATCCTGGGGGTTATTTCAGCCTGTGCTGCCCATTCTGTTTCTGGTGTTGGTTATTTGCACAGGGAGGCAGGATTAGATGGGATATTGGGAAGAAATTCTTCCCTGTGAGGGTGGTGAGGGGCTGGCAGAGGTTGTCTGGAGAGACTGTGGATTCCCCTGCATCCCTGGAAGTGTCCAAGGCCACACTGCACAGGGCTTGGAGCAGCCTGGGACAGTGGAAGGCGTCAGGGTTGAAACAGGATGAGCTTTAAGCTCCCTTCCACACCAAACCATTCCATGATGCAGTGATCATGGAGCAGAGGAGCTGCCATGCACGTGGGGACCATACCTAGGTGCTTCTCGGGGCAGCTGGAGTCGCTGGCCGTGTCCCCAGCCCGGTCTGCGGTGGAGAAGCGCAGCTCGGCGTGCTCCGGGAGCGCGTTGGGAATGCTCCCAGACATCCTGGACAGCTGCAGGGTGAAGTTGGTGCTGGGGCCCCCCAGGCTGAAGCTGTACTCGATGTGCCTCCTGTTCCCCCGCCAGTCCTGCAGCTCGATCCGCAGCAGGTAGTTGCCCTGCTTGGTGATGGAGTAGATCTTCTTCAGGCCCAGCCAGAATTCCTCTGCAAAGTTGGAGAAAAGAGATGCTGAATTTGATTTTAGGGATAAACCTGCAGGTAGCATGTGTGAAAATACAGTATTTAAAAGGCTTTATTAATTGCTTTAATTAATTCAGTGATTTGAGTCTTGGGGACTGTTGATCTTTGCAGAGGTCTGCTGCTACATTCTTTTTGTTTACCTCTGCTTAATTGCACACTGATGATCAATAAAAGCAAGAGTTCTAAATGAACTGGAGCTTCCCCCTTTAAGTTTCCCACCTCGTGTGAAACTGAGAGGGAGCTGGGGACATTTAAAAGGTGTGTAATTGGAAGTGTGTGACAAATGAAGCGAGTGACATACATAAAACCTAATGGCAATTGTTGCATTTTGGGAGGAAAGAGCTGCAGAACCAAACTGGGGTGTCAACACCCTCATCTACAAAGGGAATTTTTCTTTTGCTGGAATTTCTGATCATTAGTTTAATTGGTTTCATATATTATATTCATTAAGTAGCTTATTATCAGTGCAGTTAATTGCCACATGTGGAAAGTGGGGCTGAATGTGAGTGCCATGCACACAGCTGGCATTTAAAGCCATAGAAAACAATGTGGTTGAAGAAAATACTCCCTAATTTCCAGGTTAGGAGCTGTAACTTGTTTACTTTATCACCTCAGAAGATGCAGCAGAGCACTGAGTAGGACATAGCTGAGAGCAGTGAGATTCTCTGCAAAACTCAACACATTTGGCTGTATCTTGGTGCAGTATTTGGGAATTGGCAGACCAGTCAAGGAGACACTAAAAAGCATCCAGCAGGATCAGATAAACTTTACAGGTGAAAGTTTTACCTCAGCTGTGAGCTCCTGTCCCAAAACTGAGGCAAAGGCTGAGATACAGCAGCTTTTTATTATAAAAGATGTGGAAATAAGTCAATATTGCTGCTCACCTTGGTGAGGTTTAGATCTGTGCTGTGCTTAGAAAGTCAGATTATTTCCTGAACAAGAAGTCACTCATCTTGTATGAGAACAACCAGGAAAATATCCTGGATGAGGAAGCTGTTGGGCAGCACTTGGTGCTACAAATCCTTTGGAGTTGATGATTAACAGGGGAATGTGGGTGTTTCTTCACCCTATCCAGCTGTGGAGGGGATTGGCCACTCTGGAGAAGCCTGAGGTGTTGGCTCAGGGGAGCACACACAGCCTTGGGCTCTCCTGAGGCTGGAAAAACTGATGTGGTTTTAAGGGTAACAGGATTGCAGGAAGGTTCAGAGAAAATGGTGACAGCAACTTCATGAGATTTTGCCTTTGTGTATATTTGAAAGGATTTGGGAGGTGCTTTTATAAGTAGTAAAATCTTGATAAAATAGTGTTTAAAGCTTTCTGGCCTTAATTCAGCTTCTAAACACACATTTGAAGGGATGTCTTTGAGAATCTCATGATTCAGCTGTTATTTGCAGTTTTAGTCTGCTTTCCTTTCCATAAGAGGATTCAGCTTCTCAAATCAATTGATACTAAGAGACACAAAAAAAAGGGGTATTTACCATTGAGGTCACCAAAACCATTTGTGTAGGCATCCCAAGTTTGGTTGAAATCCAGTGATCCATCCACTCTCTTCTGGATTACAGTCCAGGATGTGCCTGTGAAAAGGGGAAATAAGTCACAGCTTGGCCTTGGCCTCATTGCCTGTCCCTGGGTGTGCTGTGGGGTGCTCCCATTTTGAGTTAATTAAACTCTTCATGAAGGGAATTCAAGAGAGCCCAACTGGAGAGAGCTCAGGGCCACTCAAGTGTCCTCAGCCACGCTCAGGATGACTCTACTCACAGAATTATTACTCTGTTAGGCTGCCCTAACTAGGTTTCACTTGTTTATGAGGGCTGAGAGACAGAGAAATTGATAAAGAAGAGATATGAAAAGCCCCAGACGTTGGCTCAGAGGGTCAGGCTCTGTGCTGATAGCGCCTGGCTGCTGGCACAGCTCCGGGGCAGGGATGAGGTGTTGGGGCCACACTGCAGCTCCAGGGGGGTCTTCTCCTGACCTGAGCCCAGGTCATGACACCCTCACTTCAGCAGCTCCACCAAATGTAAGCAGAGGAGCTTCTTGCAGAGGGCAGCCCTGTGAGTTGTGTTTGCACATCCAAACACGTGAGGTGGCCCCGCGTGCTCCCCGGCCCTCTGAGGGCAGCAGGAAGGGGATGTGGGACAGAGCAGCTCTGGGGGATGCAGAGAAAGCAGGGAATGAGGCAATGGCCAAGCTGTGGGTGATCTTGGTGGCAAAAGGAACAAACTTGGGTTCCTTAGGGAGGTGGAGCTGGGGTAGGTGATGTGACAATCGTGTTCCTGGCTGCTGAGCCACCCAAAAGTGGCACAGGAATCCTGTCCCAGGACTCACTTCTCTGAGTTGGTTTGGCACAGCTCAGTCTAAAACAGAGCCTGTTAATGAACAAAATCTTATTTTTTTTAAAAGCAAATTGTTAGCTGTTTGCTTTTCTTTGGGAAATGCATTCATGGTTGCCCTATAATGGCTTTTATAATGATCATTTTCATTACTTACAGCTAAAGAGGCTTGGGATTTGGATATCCTTAATTTATGTCACATGATTGAATGTCCTTTCCTCAGTATAAACAAGAGGGGAGTGAAGAATGAGAGCAGTGATAAGGAGATTTCAGGATATGGGAAACCTGAGTTCAGAGCAGACAGGCCACTAAGAGAAATCATAAGTTTTTGTGAGGAGGCAAAGTTTGGCTTAGGGGAAGATATTTCTGTGAAAATCAGACTGTTGCTGGCACAGCTCTTACCAAATTTCATTTCACAGTAGACATTGAAAGCTTCTGATCCATTGGGCTGAATAGTGTAGACCCCACTGGCCTGCACCCCGGTGTGGTAGAGAGCAGTGCAGTCAGCAGCAGCACCTGGGGAAGCAAACAGCCAGTTACAAATCCTGCCTGGGGAGTGCTGAGCTGAGGGATAAAGAGAAAAAATGGGAATGATCTTGTTGGTAATTTTGTTTTACAATAAATGTCATGGAATGAGCAGGCTGCTTTAGGCATAATAGTGCAGCTGCCAAGGTGTACCAAGGCTGGACTGCCTGTCCAGTTTTTAAGTTAGGCAGGGTTTCAATTTGGAGGATTTTGGAAAGTTTCTAAGGCCTAAGACTAGACTCTGGCAAATGGGCTTTCCTACCCCTTGTGAAGTTCCTAGAAAATACCATGCCCACTGCTATGCTTCATCAGTGCCTTTCAACTTCAAAGAAAGGACTGCTTAATCTTATAATTAGCCAGTGTGAAGTAAATGAGTTCTCTGTTCATTCTCACAAGATAGGCATGGGTAAGAGCATGGTCACAGCATGTTTACAAGAGGGGAATGGATCCTGTTACTGCACTTTTGGACATTGTTGCTGTGTGTCACCCCAGAGACAAGTACAGCTGGAGTGGTGCTAAATAGATAATGACATTTTTTCCAAAGAAGGAAATCTAGTTCCTTCCTGCAGCCCAAATAAAAATCTTCTCTTTTCAGTCTTTGACTCCTAAAAACTATTCCAAGGCTGTCCCAGAGGATCCTGGGAGGGCAGCATGTGCTGTAGCCACGTCTCAGAGATGGGCTCTCACCATCAGCTCTGTATGTCCCAGCTGTGGGCTTGTGCACAACAGAGGGGATGGGCTCTGGTTCCTGCTGCTCCTCCATGAAGGAATTCTCCAGTTCCTGGAGCTCGATGTAGTTTAGCTGGAAGAGCCATAATTACACTGTTAATTTCCCAAGGCTCTGGAATGATGAGATTCATAGATCAAGACAGTGTCATGCAGAGAATAATTTTTCTTGCAAGTGTAATCCTGTAGAATATCCAATTTACCACATAAAAATAAATTCAGCTCCACTCTGGTGGATTTTAGGTGTGGGAATGCCAACTGTGTCACTGCTCCAACAGGGTAGGATTCATGAGGGGAGGAAATGTCCCCTTCTCATGTGGTGCATCTTAATGGGCAAACATATTTAATTTATTTCCTCAGGTGACATCACTTTGACAAATAATACCAACAGCTAAGGAGGACAGAACCCACAGTTCCTCAGGCTGAAATGCATTTTCCTCTCAGAATAAAAGAAATCTGAGCATGTTGGTTTTACTGTATTTCAGTGATACATGCTGGACTTCCACTCTGGGAGTGAATTTTGGAAATTAATAAAGATGTAGAAAGCAATGAGACTTCCAGAGCAATGGAAGAACAATAATGTGATAGATAATAAGAGGGGGAAAAAACCCAAATTAGCAGTCAGAAAATGCAGCAGCTTGGTGTTGAGATCTCAAAGCTGCTGTTGGCCATAGCTCCTGCCTGGCAGCACTGCAGCCCCTCCCCAAAACAGGGACCTCAAAGTGGTCCCCACCTTCCTCTCCACCCCAAACCAAGCAAGGGGTGCCTGACCCCAAGGGTTGGACCCTCAGCTCTCTCAGTGTTGGGAGAGGTGGAAGGAGAAGCAGGGGTGGTTCCTGTACCTTGTCCTCCAGCTCCATGATCTGGTTGTGCTGCCTGTCCAGCTGCACGTGCTGGTCCTCCACGGTTTTGAGGAGCTGCTTGATGTCGTTGTCCTGCTGCTCCATGAAAGCCTGAGGACAGGGAGGGAAGGGTGGAGCAGGGTTAGGAGCGGCAGAAGACCTTTAACAGTGATGCTGCCTCTGTAACTCTTGTCCTGGGGCCAGTTTTGAGAGGCACAAACCACTGAATGTTGCCCTTCCTTTTCCAGAGAATCCTTGAGTATCCCTAGCTGGAAGGGCCCCACAAGGATCATCAAGGTCCAGCTCCAGAGGTTTGCCTGCTTTGCCTCTGAATTGAAAAACTGATTTGCTTGTGGAGCAAACACCCATTTTTTTGAGACAAAGTACTGGCAGATGTGTAGACTCATTTTTAAAATTGCTCCTTTCCTTCCATTTTCACATCCAGAACAATTACGTTCTGTGGAATCTGCCCTTGATTCAAACTAGATATATGGCACTGATCAAAAAAGGGAAAAATTCCCAGCATTTAGGGTATCAGCTTGGGATTTGAGAGATCAGGATTCATCTTTTTGCTTTGACACAAACATCCAATATTTTCCCATACAAATTGCTTGGCCTTTTTATACTTCTACAAAATACAGTTAATATTTCCTTTTCTATCGAAAACCTTATACCCACTAAGTACTTACATGATTAACATATTAATTTTGTTAACATTTGTAAGATTCTTTGGTTCTGGAGGTGCTACAGGTGCTGCAAATGCCCCTCTCTAAAGATTTAATTCTGCACTGAGCAGGCAGTTCCCACTGCATTGATTTGGGATGAGCTGGTGATGTAAAAACCCATGAGCTTGGGAATCTCGTCATTTTCCCGATTGCAAAACTTTTTTATCATTGTGATTACAAAATTCCTTAAAATTGATTTGCAAATAAATACTGAAAATAGTACAGAGCTTTATAATTCCACAATTTTTCACTGATTTTGCTGGGGAATTTTACTGCAAAATTGAGGCTGTGTCAGAGTAAGACAGCGATTTTTTTTAAGGTTATTACAGTGATTTCTTTTTCAAAATACAGACTAGTACTCCAGTGAGGAGCAAGGGAAAGCAGGAGCTTCTATTGCACAATTACTGATGATGGCATTAGAGTGTATTTTGGCTCAGTGTGTCAGGGCCTTTCACAAGTCACTTACTTTGAGTGAAGAAATTTCTTTTGTCTCTTGCACCAAAGGCTGGATAATGGCCAGTTTGGTGACCTTGTCCTCCAGTCCCCACACTTGCTCCTGCAGCTGGATTTTGTTTTGGATGAGGTCTTCAATCTTCAGGTTCATCTCCTGTGAGAGGTTCTTTATCTCCTCATTGTTGATTTGCAGCCTGGCCGTGGTTTGCCGGAGCTGTTCTTCTTCCTCCTTGATTTCGCTGGTTTGCAGGGAGAGCTCGTAAAAGGACCTGTCAAAAATGTAGAGTTTCTGAAAGATGTCATTCATCTGGCCCTTGGTCTTGTGGACAAAATCTTTGAGGCCGTGGCCCAGCTGGAGGAGTCCATTGGCCAGGATTCGGACATCGTCCAACATCGCAAATCTCGATTTCGTTTCGGGAGATCCGGCGGAACCAACGGAGAAAAAATCCTTGTCAGCTCCAGCTGGGAGAGCCAGGGGGGCCAGGAACAGTAAAACTGGAATGATCTTCATGGTTCCTGCTCCTGGTTCTCTGCTCAGGCTGCAGAGACTTCTCCCAGTGATAGCTTGTGCTCTGTGGCTTCTCTGAGTTGCAGAACTTGATCTATTTATACTCCTCTTCATTTTAGGAGAGGCAGAGGCGCGGGTTGATCATTAAACTGTGTGTGCTTGAACGAGTGTAACCCCTCCTGAATGTAGGTTGATACCTGGGAAGATAAAATTGAGAGACAGGCACGTTGCTGATTAAACTGGTTCTGAACTTTTCCATCTGCCAGGCCTTCTGGTGTAAAATGTTATTGATGACACGGTGTTTTCCACACAACTCTTTTTAATAGATTAATTTTGGGTCATAATCTTGGTAAGGGCTTAAATTGCTCCTTGTTTGTGTTGTTTGGTTCCCTTTATTGCCTCAGGAGTGTGAAAGGATTTTACCACGTTTAGGAGCACTGGATGTTCAGGTTGTGAAGCTCCTTGATGAGCTGTGGAAGGGCAAAATATTCCCAGATGATTCACACAACTTGATTTTCATCTCAGGCTGTTTTCTGATGTAACTCATTGTGCTGCAGTGGATTTACTTGTCATGGAGCCCAGATTAAGTGAGAAAGAGGGAATTAGGTCCAGAGATTGCCTGGATGTGATTCTACTGTGTTAAGGTTTGTGCAGTAATTTACACCATATAAAACTTATTTTTTAAGAGCTGCTTTGCAGAGGTGGGTGAGATAAATAATACCTCGCTTGCATTTCTCACCTTACCGTTCTTTTTGCTGTTTAAGATTCACACTGCATAAAGAAAGGCTGCAAGTGCTCTGAAATAAATGCCCAGTTCTGCAGTGGGTCTCTGCATGGAAACATGGGGTTTTTTTGGGTATTGCAGTGTGAGTAAAAGGTATTTCTCTTTCTGGACTCATTCATAGCAATCCAAGAAATCAAAATCAAGCATTGCACAATGTAATTTGGAGAGTTTTCAGGTTTTTGCTAAATTCTTGTATGGTTAGGAATTCTTCCCCTGGATTTTTTGTTGTGTTGTTCATGTACATATGCACATATGATATGAAACATCTATAGAAAAAAATGTTTAAAAAATTAGATTTTTACCTCATATGTTGAACTTTTTGTGTGCTTGGGGGTTGGTAATATGCAGGTAAACCTTCCCATTCGCAATTAAATACTGTGAAAGTATTTTAGGTCTCAGATGAATTGCTGGGGAATATTTTGTGCCAGTATGATTGGGATCAGAGATACTGCAGTACCTGAAGTATGGAAAAACAGCAGAAGCAGGGAGATGATCAGGCCCAGCTCTGGTCAGAACAGGGATTCCTTCAAAAAAACAATTCTGAATTGTTTCTCAGGCATCTGACACAAGGATTTTGGGCTGCAAAACTTGAAGAAATGGTTTTAAAATTAAAAAAAAACAACAACCCAAGCAAATGTATAGACATTCCTCAATCCACTTCACAGTGCTTAAGTGGCTTTGGTTTTATGTGGTTTCAAATGAACTGTTTTCTTTTTTAACTATTTCATACAAGAAGTCATTCTGGTTTATTTTGAATTCTTCCTAATCCCATCCCCTTCCAAAAATCTTTTTTCTTGGCTTAGTCTTTAGAAAAATATGGGGAGTTCCTCAAGAAATAGCAATGACCAAACAGCTGGGGATCAGACACTGTCCCAGGTTTCTACAACCTGTGTCCCATGTGCTGCTGGTGCTGCTCAGGCACGACACTACCTATGGAAAAGGTTTGTTTTTCCAAAGGGAAAAGGCAGCCAAAAGGTCCTGATGTCAAATATTAATAAAGCACTAATTATCTGCCAAGCATATTTCCATATTAATGCCAAGACCAGGGAAGTCAGGCAGTGCTAAATTCACTACAGAGCACCCCTAGATGTCACAACAGTCCCACAGTCCAGAAGAAAAGTGGGACACAGGAAAGCAGAGAGGAGAAAAGCTTCTGGCATGACTAAACCATAAAATCAGGAGCTGTGGAAACCCTAAGAGGGAATCCTGCCTCTGAGAGTTGTCAGCCCAGTCAGGAAAAGATGTATATAACAAACATGGTCCTGAAGATCTTTCATACACCTGGGTGACCCTGATTATGAGCTTTAAATGATTTTTATAGTGGGAATAAAGCAAAGAAAAAGGTCTCTGGGTTTTACTGGAAAGGGAAATTTTCATGATGGTTAGAAATTCCCTCTAAGAGTTAGGAGCAGCTCTTAATGTTTTAATACCTGTGTGAAGGATTTTGCAAAATGGCTGCAATTATATTACATAAATATTTAGAGGAGTGCCTGGTGCCATTATTTCCATGGCTTGGGAAGCCTTTGCACTTTAGCAATTTATTTTATGGAAGTAAAAGTACTTTTGAGATCTGTTTGAGATAAGAGGATAAGCTTTGCATATATTTGGTGTAGCATTTTAATGAAAGCTCCAAACACAAGCCCTTGGGTTTAAAGCTCTTGCCTGAAACTTTTATTGATAGAAATCAGGACATTTATAGTGTTCCTGTCACTTTTGCAGCCATCAGTCCCTTTCCATGGCTCCAGAACTGTGTTTAGACAGGAAGATCTGAGGTTTTTAGTTAGGTAGGTTTAGGGTAGAAGAGAGGCTGGGGGAGCTGGGGATGGAGAAGAGAAGGCTCTGGGGAGACCTCAGAGCTCTTTCCAGTACCTAAAGGGGCTCCAGGAGAGCTGGAGAGGGACTTGGGACAATGGCCTGGAGTGACAGGGCAAGAGGTGACGGTTTTAACCTGAAAGAAAGTAGGTTTAGATTAGATTAGATATTTGGAATAAATTAATTTCTGTGTGGGTGGCAAGGCCCTGGCACAGTTTGTCCACAGCTGTGGCTGCCCCATTCCAGAGAGTGTCCAAGGCCAGGTTGGACAGGGTTTGGAGCAGTCTGGGACAGTGGAACGTGTCCCTGGACATGGCAAGGGGTGGAATGAGGTGATCTTTACACCCCTTCCAATCCCAGCCAGTCTGGGATTCTGTGATCAGGTAAAACAGGATTATTCCATTTGGGGTCACATTCTGATTTGCAAGCTGGGCATTTCCCCCCCTCCTTCCATGTAAGTTTTCCACAAAGGGAAGATGCCTGTAGTAGGAAACCCTCTGGAGAGAGGCTGTCTGAACAGGAGGAACATCCCCCTTTCCCCTGTTCCCATCTGAAATCCCAAAAGCACCATGAGCTTCTTCCCAGTGAAATGCCCTTAATGAGGGCTTGAAAAGCAGTGGAGGGGGGAACAACCTGTCCCTTTCCTCAGCATCAATCATTCCTTTGCATAAGACTGCCTTTAATATAAGGGATCCTGTAGCCTGGCTTCACAAATACCTTAAATCCTTCTCTTAAGCACTAATAATACTTAATAAAAGTTTTATGAGCAAGGTACATTTTAGAGTAAATTTTCATATCCATTTTCATTTTAAAAAGAACATCAAGCAGCAAATGTATTCATGGCAGAACAAAGTAATTTAGGAGAGTCACAAAAATGGCCCTGGCCCCTTCTGAAATAGTAGGAGAGCGTTGATTTGGCAAAGTGACCAGTGGGGATGGGATTCAAAAACTTAATTCACCATGAAGGACTTGAGAGGGAAGAAATTCCCACTTGCCTGCTAAGCTTATTCCTCTGTCTGCAGGGGTGAAGCAGAGCCTGGTTCATAAGGCTGTCCCAAATATCCCTGGAGCTGGACTGCTCTTAGGGAATTCCTTAGGATCAGCATTAGCTGTGTCTGTGTAGGTGGGACTGTTGGGGGAGCAAATGGAATTGCCATCAGAACCAAGTCCTTGGGTGGGATTCATTGGCCCAAAGATTGTCTTGAGTGCCATTTCAGGTAGCCAAGGGCAGCCTCCCTTTGCAGCTGCTCCTCCAGGAGTGTGTCCCACCAGTGCAGGTGTTTTGGAAACTCCTGGCATCTAAAAGGCACCAGGAACCTTCCCTGAGTTACTGCCCTCCTGAGAATCCAAAAAAGAGTCTTTTTGTTATCAGCCTCCTGCTGCCAGCACTCGACAGCAGCTGCTTTATTACACCTTAAATGTTGTCCTGCTGTGCTCCTCACTTCACTTTTCTCAGCCCATCTGGCATCTGTTGTCTCCCTGGGACAAGGAACAGTTGGAAATTACTTACAAATTGTGTTCAGACCCATGGAATAGTTCCCAGAGGGAAGGGAACCTCTTTTTTCTCTTGCCTCACAAGCCAGGGGTGTTAGAGGGTTGGTTCTGCAGTGTTTGAGCAGAATGCACCATGCCAGTCCTTTATCCCTGGGAGCTGGAGGCAGCACTTGAAGCCCTCACTGTGATCATCCATAAATCCATGAAGCTTCCATGTAATCATCCCTCCTGGATCCCCTGGTGGGGGCTGCAGGGGCCAGGCTGGCCAAGGAGGAATGTGCTGGTGCAGGCAGGGCTGTGTGGGAGATGGATTGGAGATTTCCAGGCTGGTTTTTTAAAGTTGTGTAGTAATTCAAACATTTAGACTTGTTTGGCAGCAAAAGAGTGTTTGTTTCCTTTGACTAACTGAGTGTTGAGGTGGAAAAGTCTGTGGGGGGTGTTGCTTTTTTTTGTCTTTAAAAGAACATCAAGGAACTTTGTGTTGGTTTAAATTACTGCACAAAGGACAGGTAGGGGTTTGTAGTGGACAGTTTTGCTGATAAAGGGTGAATCCTGCTTTCACCTTGTTGGCAAGGGCCCAGCAGGGCTCAGAGAACAGAAAATACTGCAGAATTTTGCATCTCTCATGGCTGTTAAAGTAATGCCAGACTTGGAGAAACAGGATTGGAAGGGGTTTCCAGAATGTGACCCCTGCCCAGTGAGGGTTGAGGTTGTCTTTAAACCCATCTGGAGAGTGTCTGCCTCACCTGTTCTGAGAAACCGCCAGAAAATGGAGGTTTCACACTCTCCAAGGCAATTTGTTCTACTGCTTTACCTCTCCTTACAGCCAGAACATTTTCCCCTGTGCCTCACCTAAATCTCCTGTACTGCAATTTCCTCCCATTACGTCCTGCCACACTCCCTGTGGATGTGATGAGCACTTTATTACTTCAGACTTTGAAACAGTTCTTTGGATACCTATGAGTGTTGTCATTACCTGAAGCTACACATATCAATTTTGTTTAATCCATTCTCAGAGGAGAAATGTAACCTGAAGTCATCCTGATGTCAGGAGATTTAAAAAAGAAAAGAAAAAAAAGAAAAACGACAGGCCACAAGAAGGAAGGTATTTAACAGAAACCAGCTGCTGTGTGTTGAGCAAAATATAAAGTAAAAGAAAATAAAGCTTTTGTATTCATAAATTTTCTTTCCACTTGAACTTCTCAGATTGTAGAATCACTGGGAAATTTTTAGATGGATTTTTCCAGTATCCTTCTAATCAAGAACTGTTTCAAAATATGATAAGAGTTAAAAAATGATGTCTGAAATAAGAGGTCATTACCAAAGACAAATTGTTTGTCTGGGTGTGCACTGCATCTGAGAGAATGGAAAATGTCAAACCCTTCCCTTTGAGCATTTCCACAGAGGTTTAAATAACAGCATTAATGAAGGTGTGACCCCTCTCATCACCTGCTGCCTTTGTCTCTTGCAGGAACCTCCTTTATGTGTATCCACAGAGCCTTAACTTCGCCAACCGCCAGGGATCTGCCAGGAACATCACAGTGAAAGTGCAGTTCATGTATGGAGAGGATCCCAGCAATGCCATGCCGGTGAGGGGACCTCTTTGTGCTCTGTGGGAAGGGCAGAGCACTCCTTACCCCTGTGTTAAACCTCACTGAAATGCATTTCAAAATAACAAGTTCAGAGGAAATAGAAAATTATATTTCAGAGCAAAGAGTGCAGTTGTGTAGAGTTTACAAGGTAACAGTGGAGCATGTTAACATTCATTTAATGTTAATTTTAACATGAGATTATTGAATGTAAGGGTGGTGAGGCCCTGGCAGAGGTTGCCAAGAGAAATTCTTCATCCCTGGAAGTGTCCAAGGTCAGATTGAATGGTGCTTGGAACAGCCTGGGATAGTGGAAGGTGTCCCTGTCTCATTCCAAAGATGGGATTTAAATTCCTTTCCAACCTATCCCATTCTGGGATTCTGTGTTTGCACCAGACACTGCTTATGGTTGGAATAGAAGCTTTGCTTCCATGACAAAATAATTAAAGGTGACAGCTTTGTTCAGGGCCAGCAGTGATCCCCACTCAGAGAGGATCTGTTCAGGGGTGGTTCCATCCATCAGTTCTTATGCCATGTCTGTGTCCTCATGTCACTGGAGTTGTTTAAGTCGTGCCTTTTCAGTGACTGAGTGAAGTGCTGCCTCTAAGTGAAGGGGCAGGAAACAAGCAGGTCTAACTGTACAGGTGCACAATAAATGGAGCTCTAAATGTCTCTGTAGGATGATGGAACAAATTCCTGGCACAGTTTTTTATAGGGGGCTTTCTGTGCTTTTTCCCTCTTTTTGCAGGTCATCTTTGGCAAATCCAGCTGTCCTGAGTTTTCCAAAGAAGCATACACTGCTGTGGTGTATCACAACAGGTAAAACACAGTGTGGAGGTGCAGTTACTCACCAGTGACTGGTGTTAATTAACAATCAGCATCTGGATAGCACTCACAGTGACTGCAGTGCCAGTTGATGCTGTCCTTAGAGTTTTGTGACAAGTGGGAGACAGAGTCTTTGTTTGCTGTGGTACAAATCAGCTTTGTGTGGTCCTCAGCACGTAGCCCAGCTCAGCAGATGCTCCAAGTACAACTCCAGTCAGTAGTCATGAAGATTTATGTTCCAAACTCAAAGTAGCAGGTGCCCCTGTTGTTGTCTTGGAGCCTTTTAGGCATTAGGTACAAATTGGAACTCCTTGGTCTTGAAAATAATTCCATTGCAGCTGGGGTGAGGAGTGCTGAATCCAGCAGGAACATTTTCCTGGCTTTGCAGCTGTTCCAGGGAGAGATGTTCCAGGGGAGATTCCTGTCCTGCAGGTCAGGGTTGTGGCAGTGTCCACATTGAGATGAGAGTTAATCACTCATGTGGTTCTGAGTGCCTGTGTGAGGAGGACGAGGCTGCTGCCCATTTTTTTGTGGATCAGAAGTTTTTCCAGTCCATGGTGATCAGAAAGGGAACTTTAATCCCTTGGGATAGCCCATATGCTCCCTTTTCTGCAGATCCTTTAACTCAGAGGGTTCAATCTCAAGCACAAGGTAACAAACCACTGTGGGTGACTCAGCTGAGGCTCTGCTCTCTGCACAGATCTCCTGATTTTCACGAGGAAATCAAGATTAAGCTTCCAGCCACTTTGACAGATCACCACCACCTGCTTTTTACTTTCTACCACGTCAGTTGCCAACAAAAACAAAACACACCCCTGGAGACCCCAGTTGGCTACACTGTGAGTGTATTTCCATCCTTACATTTTTCAGCATGGGATTCAATCAAATTAATTTCTGGCTCTTTGTTTAGCATCCCTGTGAACTCATATCCCATTGGAGAGCTTGAGAAATTGGCAAAAGCTCAGAGAAGGCCTTAAGAAATATGTGCTTTTGTTGTTTTCTTCTCTTCCCAGTGGATCCCGATGCTTCAGAACGGCCGGTTAAAGACGGGTCAGTTCTGTCTTCCTGTGTCATTGGAAAAGCCACCACAGGCTTATTCAGTGCTTTCTCCAGAGGTGAGCTGAGTTCTGTCTGCTGGAAACCAGCAGAATACACCTGAGAAAAAATGAGAGGAAGTATGTGTACATACCTGTGTGTGTGTGTATTTATTTATTCCTTAAATAGTGTTAAATTTAGACAGAATTTCAGTGCTTGTTTGTGGCTATGTGTGTGTGTGTGTGTGTGATCTGACTAAAATAAATGAAAATAAATGAAATTGTAATTAGCAGACCCTAAACTCTGTCACACCCTCTCTCATTCTTCCCTCAACCTGCAGGTTCCTCTCCCTGGGATGAAGTGGGTGGATAACCACAAAGGGGTTTTCAACGTGGAAGTTGTTGCTGTGTCATCCCTCCACACTCAGGTAGGTGCTGAGAGCAGTCACTGGAATTAAGTCATCTTCTGACAGCTGAAACACTGTCAGAGTTGATGCTGTGAAGGGTGTAACAATCCCTTGTAGTGAAATTACAATCTCATTTTTACTTCTGAGCCAGCACACCTGTTTTTCCACATTCTGTTGAGGGTGTATTTGAGAAGTTAGGCTTAAAAATATGAGTGGTTTGGCCTTTATTCACAGGGGGTGAATGGCCAACAGTGTTCTCAGACCTCAGCCTGTTGTGTTTGATACAACAGCTCCAACACAGCCCAGGCAAAGGATCTTTCCTTCTTTCCTTCTT
>NC_031777.1:28950989-28954036 GCF_001522545.3 Parus major | reverse complement strand
CTTCTTTCCTTCTTTCCTTCTTTCCTTCTTTCCTTCTTTCCTTCTTTCCTTCTTCTTCTTCCCTTTCCCCTTCTCCTCTTTTGTTTCTCCCTGTGTTTTCCCTCTGTCTTTGATCTGTAAACAAAGATGACAATAATTTTGTTTAATCATTTCATCTTTTGTTTTATTAATTCCCACTGTGTCATTTTGATGATTTCTGTGTGTTTTATTTGTGCTGTAAATAGTAATGTGATTTTAGTGCATTTTTTTCTGTTTTTTTCTCAGAATACACAATCTGTGGGTCCTCTAATTTTACCTTGATAACTTTTAAACTAGAATTAGAATTAAGTATGGACAGATCTCTCAAAGATACTGAATTTCTGCTAATTTTGTGAGATTAAATGGCCAGATAGAAAAATGAGGGCGAGAACCCATCCATGAGACACAGATCCATAGGAAATTAAAATATTTTGAAGATTCTTGCTGATTATTGGCTTTTTGCTTGTTGTAGGACCCTTACCTCGACAAGTTCTTTGCACTTGTCCATGCTCTGGATGAGCACATGTTCCCTGTGAGAATAGGAGACATGAGAATTATGGAAAACAACTTGGAAAATGAACTGAAGAGCAGCATTTCAGCTTTAAATTCCTCTCAACTGGAGCCGGTAGTGCGATTTCTTCATCTCCTGCTTGACAAACTGATCCTTCTGGTAGTAAGACCTCCTGTCATTGCAGGCCAAATAGGTATTTTATTTAAGTTTTATAGAGAATTACATAGCTGAAAGTGTGACATTTCCAATTTTATCATATTTATGTAGAAGTAAAAAAGTCCATTTTTATGCTTTATTTTAGTGCCACTAATATACCAAGTGTCTCCCAAATAAAACATGCTGGCATCCAGATCTGGGATGATATACACAGGAGCAATATTTAATAGAAAGCTTCTAAGAAGGACTGGGAATTTGGTTTTCAAATTGAGCCACCAGAAAAGAGCCTGATTTTCCTGGGTGCTCAGCAGGTTTTGACCACTGGAGCTTGTTAAGGTGTCTCCATCCTGACAGAAAGTAGGGATTTCAACTTTATTAGTCACCTTGGAAAATCTGGAAGTAGATAAAGTAGGGAATACAGATGCTGCATGTTCCTGTTGTGGATCCAGTACTGCCAGCATGAATAATCCCTTATTTTGCTCCCTGAGAAGAGCTAAGCTCTGAGAGTACAAAAAATCTCAAGTTTAAGTCAGGATTAGATCCTTAGTATTTTAAACAGCAATTTTTGCTGATGTTTTTTTGTAGGAAACCTGAGTTTGGACATGGTGGAATATTAGGATCTAAGACTGCTTTAAAAATACTTGTAAAAATATTTTCTTAGCTATAACATTTATTTATTTAATCTTTATGGGGAAGAATTTATCTGCATTTTTATTTTATAGTTTAATATTTCATTCTTTCAGTGCTCTGTATTGGTTTAGTTGGTTTGTATGGAATATTATGGACATTAGTGACTGGATTTATTTTAAATAAGATTTTCATTCTCTAGCTACTGTTTTCTTCAACCTTAATTCTTCTAGAATATCTGCTTCAGTCTGTGTGTAGATTTTTGTGTTCATTTTCAGAACAGCTTTTTTCTCAAAATAAAATGAAATTGTTCTTGTGATACAATTTGTCTTTTGGCTAAGGCTTAAATAGGTGAAATAATTAACTGAGAAGAGCATGATAAATATCCAAGGGGTATTATCCATCAATTAAACAAAGACTTGATCTTCTTACCATTGCAGCTGATGACCAAAGTTGGGTTGGTTCCAGAAATGGAGCCTAAATTCATTAAATTTATTATTAATGAGAGTGGCAGCTGATCACTGGAACAGCTGGCCTGCTCTCAGGCTGGTTAGACCTGGTTCAAACACCAGGCTCAGTCTGGGATGAGAAAGGCTTGCTAGGCTCCAAGAAGCTCCACCATTTGCCCTCTACAGCACATTTAGGATTTCCCCTGGGTCCTGCTGCAGTCTAAACCAAACTCCTTCCTTTTTTGCTTTCAGTTAACCTGGGCCAAGCATCTTTTGAAGCGATGGCATCGATCATAAACAGACTTCACAAGAACTTGGATGGCAACCAGGACCAGCATGGCAGGAACAGCCTTCTTGCCTCCTATATTTATTATGTTTTTCGCCTACCCAACACCTATCCCAACTCACCATCACCAGGTAGCTCTTTCTTTTCTTTTTAATTTCAAGTTGGTTAAAAGAAGGCAGAAGCCACTTGCTGCCAGGTGTTCCTGAGCTCCAAGTGTCTGCTTGCCACTTAAAAATGAGTTAAATTACTTTTAGTTGTGTCAGAGATTTAATTATTTGATGATTTTAAGTAACAGTGTCACTGCTGAAGGATCATGAATTATGGCAAAAAATTGGGGTTTTAGGAATTTTTCTATGAGACAGGTGTGATGCACTCCTGGCCTGTCATGTTTCTCAGTCTCCTTCATAAAAACTTTAATACTTTAATCCAGTTCCAGCAAAATTTTAAACACTGGCTGGATAGATATCCAAAGGGTATTATCCATCGATTAAACAAAGACTTGTTGATGACCAAAGTCGGGCTGATTCCAGAAACAGAGCTTAAATTAATTTGATTTATTATTTATATAATATTTTACATATTTTAATGTATGTGTATATATATAATGTTTTTATTTTTATGTACACATACAAAATATAGACATTATATATTTAAAGTAGGAGTGTAAAACACTAGAAAACAAGAAAACACATGTCTGGGTACAAGAGGGAAACTAATCCCAGCCCTGCTGAGGACAAGGGATGGGAAAGAGGTGGTGTGGGTAGCAGCCATGGAAAACCAGGCTTTGGAAGGAATGTTCAGGCACAGAGTGGGAAAGCCCTGAGAGGTGTTGGGAAGGTTTTGTACCTAAAATTGTGCCCACCTGTGGTAGGTTTTGAGTGTGAGATCTGGAAAACATCCCATTAGCTGAAGACAGTCCCACAGAGAGCCTCCTGCTTCCTAGAAGATAAAACAGCTTTTTATTCCCATGCTGGAGAGCTGGGCAGGGGAGGCCTGGGGA
>NC_031777.1:28822554-28950334 GCF_001522545.3 Parus major | reverse complement strand
GTGAGGGACAGCCACACTGACCAGATGTCCCCGCAGGTCCTGGTGGCCTGGGAGGGTCAGTGCACTACGCCACCATGGCCAGGTCAGCCGTGCGCCCCGCCAGCCTCAACCTGAACCGCTCGCGCAGCCTCAGCAACAGCAACCCCGACATCTCCGGCACCCCCACCTCGCCCGACGACGAGGTGCGCTCCATCATTGGCACCAAGGTATGTCTCTCCCACCCTGCCAGGGACCCCTCAGAGCCCCAGCACCTCCCATTCCTTCCTGAATGCCAGGAAAGGGCTTGGCAGTTGTCCCAGCCCCTCCTCAGCCCTTTTCCCATGCTGTTGGCACCATGGGAACACAGCTCCTTGGAAAGGTTTCTGACTTGTTGGAGCCATCCTGGAGTACTGCTTCCACAAGTGTGGAAGCTGAGGGCAGGAGTCCTTCTGGATTTGTACTTTTTGCATGGCCAGCAGCCAAATCCTGTGCCCAGCTCTGTTGTGTCTCCCCAAATCTTGCACCCTCTTACCCCCTCTTCCCTCCCAGTCCCAAACTCCCTCCTCTCCTCTGCATTCAGCTGCTCAGATTTCTCTGCTCCTCGTGTCCAGAGCAGGTATCTTGCACTCAGCAGGAATATTCCTGCTCCCTGCATGGCCCAGAGAGGATTGGGGATGGTTGGTGGGAGGCACAGCCTGGCCAGCTGAGCTTCAGGGGGACTGACTCCCACATTGACTCCCCAAACCAGAAAGTGACACTCCAGTGTGGATGTAGAGCATCCAGCATGGTTGTACTCTGGCTCTTGAGGGATCAGTCAATCAATCCATCTCCTCCTGCTGACTTCTGACTACACAGAACCACCACAGTCCCAATCTGAGCCCTTCATTTTGTGCCTATAATGGGTGGGATGAGCCAGGACAAAGCAGTGTTGGTAATTCTCTCCCTTCAGAGGAGTGCCTGAGCTGCTTTGGGGTTCTCTCTCTTTTTTTTTTTTATTCTTTAAACTGTGATAACTTCACCAGGGTGAGACTCTTTCCCACCATGACCTTTCACTCTTTCAACACAGGTGAATTCCTGAGCCCTTTCAGGGAGCTGTTAAATTTCCTTCAGCAGTTTAGGGAGCAAGGTTGTTACCAAAGCCACCACCCTGACCAGACAGGCTTGACATGGCTGATGCTGGGTTTTACAAGAGCAAGAAAAACACAGTTTGAGGAAGAGGTTGCCAATTTTAAATGAATAACATAATTTGCTGACCAAATAAGAGGCTGAAGAATTGTGGGTAGGCAAATGATTATTTCTTACATCAAAGCTGGACTTAGAAGTCTTGAAATATTTTAAAGACCACTTTGGTATCTTGCTAATTAAACAAGCCTGACCTTTTGTGAAATGCCACAGGCACTGATGTGCATACGGAATTTACCCAGGCTATCAGAAGTTTAATGTGTGCTGGCTTGGTGAATAATGTCACAATACAAAATGAAGAGAGATTTTCTTCCAGAGGTGTACTCCAGGCTTTAAAGGAAAACCTGTTCCGTGGATAATTGTTGAGGGGAAAGTTTCCTTCAGGATAATCTGAGCATCAGGAATTAACCTCAGTCTGGCTATACAGACTGTTTTCTGTTTCTTAATATTGATAGACAAAAGTAAGACACCTCTTGAAGGGCTGACATGAGTAAAAGGGTGCAAAAATCCCTATTGTTTCTCCAAGTAATGGCTTAAGGAATATTCTCAGATAGATTCTAATTTGAGGTGCAGGTTCCCTATCACAGGAAGTTTTCTGCTTTAAAACAATACAAACTGTGGGTTTTTTTGTTGTTTGAGGGAGGTCTTCAAAGTCCAGTCTTGTGTTATTTTTTATTCTACTGTAAGGTATTTAGAGGTGTGGCATAAGTGCTTTAAGTTTCCTTTATCACCTTGTTACTTCATTTTGAAAACTCTTTACAGGATTTGGAAGGTTTTTGTTTATTGTCAGAGTAGAGGAGGTCTTGGGTTTGTCACTGGTTTTGCCATCATTTGTGAATTGAAGCCATGTAAATTTTATTCCCCACCAAAGAAAGTTTATTAAATATCTAAAAATATGTTTAAAGTGATCCTGAAATGCTGGAGATGCACAGGAAAAATCCCCAGAAGACATTGTGGAGTTTCATTTCTCTGCCAGTGGATTTTCACAGATGTGGGTTATGTTCCTGCACAGACCCAGCTGCAGGTTGAAGCCCAGGGGCAGCACAGAATTTAACAACAGCTTTGTGAGCTTTGGAGTGACTCTGCCAAGCAATAAGAAGCTCTTGTACTATTTTGTTTTTTGAGGAGGAAAGAATCCTTCCCTTTCCAAATTTTTACCAAATGACTTTTGCTTCTGCAAACACAGTGTGTGCTTAATTGTTATGCTCAGAACCGGAGCGACAAGATTAGGAAAACCCTGAGAGAAAAATGTGAGGGGGATAAAGGCATTTTCAAAATTAGACCTGATTTTACAAAACAAGAGCTTAGTTCAGCATTCTGCAAAGCCCTTTTGACTTTAAATCACTGTGAGCAAAATAAAGCATGTTTATGGGGCTGAGCAGGGCACAGGGCTTTGATTTATTCCTGCCAAAAAGTAATTGAGATTAAAACACTCTCCTTATGTGTTCAGTATTTTTTTTATTGGACATCTTAAGCAAAATTACAGCTCTGCTGAGCTCTGCCTCGAGGAGCTCGGTGGATTAATGGTTTGAATCCCAGGTTACAGCTCTCACGCCAGGTTCAACCTTGAGGTGGATTTTGGTTTGCTGAGAGAAATAGATGATTTGGCTTGGTGGACTTTGCAGCTGATGCTGATCTCTGAAATGAAAAGGGCTGCACCTTTGCTTTATATATTGGGAAAAAGCCCTAAGTTGGCACAGAAATGTGATGGAAGCTGTCACTCAGGCGAGGGTTGTCAAAATCAATGTGTGGTATTTATAAGGAAGTGTGTCTGTCAGAGCTGCTTCCTGGGACCCAGGGAGGTCCACTCCATCCCCCTGAATGTTCCTGATCTGGGAGCAGCCTGGGTGACAGCACAGGTTTAATTTTTCCTTCTTTCTGAGTGCCTGAAGGAGAAGAGAGCAGAGAGAGGAGGGGATCCACAATAATTTTGCTGAAATGATCCATTGCAGTAGGATTTGGATACAGGATACAGGCTAGATTGAGCTTTTGAAAAGCAGGATGATTTTTCAAATGTTTTGCTTGCCAAAACAGGTTGGTTCCAGAAAAGGTAAATGCTCTTTCCTCCCTTTGCCACGGTGCCCAGAGGAAATGCCTGAGTGTCCATGTGAAATCCTGTCCACATGGTTATTCTGCCAGCAGTGCTGGACATTTATCCATAGGCAGGGAAGCCTGTGAGGGTTGACAGTCAGCCTCTTCAGTTTCTCAGCACTTCTGTACCAATTGTAGAGCTTATGAGCTCTGGACTATCCTGGAGGTGCTGGAAACCTCAGAGAGCATCCTCACATCTCAGCACCGGTTTTCCTGTCACAGTGTAAATCTCACCTATGGGAATGGGTTTAAACTGAACAAAGTGGGATTGTTCAGGAAGAGGAGAGTTTTGGAATGTCAAGCATTCCAGACAGGACAAGCCAGATCAGAGCTGTTGACAGGATTAATGTTCTGTGTGTATGCAAGGTATAACATAATCCTCTGGACCCACTGTCTCTGAGAACTCAGGCTGCCCCAACAGTTCTAAGTGCTGATGTGTTTGCAGTGTACCCACTTTGATTGCTTGTAAGGACTGAACTTTGACTGCTGTATGGCATGCAACGTGTAATATTTCTTTCCTTTCCCAACTGCTTTCTATTAATGCCCAGGGCTTAGACCGCTCCAATTCCTGGGTAAACACTGGTGGTCCAAAAGCAGCCCCATGGGGATCCAACCCCAGCCCAAGTGCAGAGTCAACACAGGTGGTGTCTTCGGTAGAGGTTTTTCTGCCTTTGTTTTCCCTGATGTTTCCCTGTAGAAATCCTTCTTTCAGTGCATATTCCAGTTTTGGTGGTTTCTTTCTTTTTTTTTTTTCTTTTTTTTTTTTCATAATTGTTTATTTGAAAACTTTTCAGTTTGATTTTACAAATTCTCATCTTCTCCCCCCACCACCCCACCACAGTGCATGAAAAACCTCCGATTGCGTGAACGTGTCCCCTCCTTTCATTTCAGTGGTTGCTGGTCTGTGAAATGTAAATGCTGTGACTGCTTTTGTTTTCTTTTTTTCTCTTTCTCTCACACTAGTTTCAGCTTCAGGTGGAGCACATTTCTAAGTGGGAACATTAATCACAGCTTCATACTTTGTCCATGTTTGCCATTCCTTTCGATGTCGTGAACCATTTTGCCATTCTCATCAAGCATTTAGTATTCATCATCCAGTAATCCTTCGTGACTTGTTTGAGTGGAATATTGTGAACCCAAATTGATTGCCACATATGAAATTCTCTCTTAAAACATTTGTCAATTTGAGTGCTGGAGGCAGTAATTTGCCAGGGCCAATTGTACTGTTCTGTGTTGCAAAGTATGAAAACTTTACAGCAGCTTCAGTCAGGAAGAGTTTATTTAGCCCCTGTTGCCTGCTGCTCTCCACTGCATGTTTGCCTTGAACGTACCTCTCAACTGCTCCTCCTTCCCAGTTCATCAGCCTTCCCAAAATATTTAGTCCAGGTTCACTTGATCTTGTGGCAAATTATTTCCATCAGAAGCAGAACTTGAGCGATTTTCCCCTTGCCCGTGGCAGCAGCAGCGTGGCTGTGGGTACATCCCCCCCATGCTTGGCCTCCGGTAGATTGAGAGGTATGGGCTGAAATTCCAAGTATTTCCTGTGCATGTTGATAAAATGCAACAATGGAAAAGTTTCATGCTTTGCAGCATTGTCTTTGTGCATCAGAACATGCAGTTCTTTATATAACCTGTATGCCTTAAAACCAGTCAAAATTGCTGTCATTTTGTTTAGACCAATCTATAAATGCCTAAGAGTTTGAGAATGCTTAAAAACCTGTAAAAACCCTACAGTTGGAAGAGTATTTTTGTAAACGTTCGTTGTCCTTGAGCTGCAAAACCCATCCACAGCAAACTTTAATGTCCTGTCATCATTCATTCATCTCCACTCCGTAGGCTACGGATCGAAGTTGTAATCGTATGTCTTCGCACACTGAGACGTCAAGTTTCTTACAAACATTAACAGGACGATTACCAACCAAAAAGGTAGATTTCAGTGGAGACAATTGATATTGTGGGGCAGGGAGGTCAAGTCATTCTGAAAACATGATGCAATTTATTCTTTTATTTATAGCCTGATTTATTTTTTTTTTTCCCCTCCAAGGTCATTAGGAACTGCTGGTGCTTAACACCTCTGAGTATCCAGGCTGTAGGGAATGTGAAGTATTTGGAGTTGAATTGGGAAGAATTAAATGATCTTGTCTGATTTAATGGCTACAGTGTTTGGGGCCAGTTCATTACTGGCTTTCAAAAAATATGAATAGCACTGTCTAGACACATAAATGATACATTTTGTGTGCAAAATAAAAATATGTTGGATGGCTTGGTGTGCTGAGCTCACTTATCCAGGTGTTAATCCAGAGAGACTCTAGAAAGGGAATGGGAGTCACTTTGAAAGTGAACTCCCTTACAGGAAATGAGAAACTCGTGAGCAATGTCAGAAAGGCAAAATGCCAGAGCTTTTGTGTAATGAAAATGTGGTCAGTGCCACTGTCAGTCTGTGGGTTGGTCGTTCCAAGAAGAGAAATCCAAGAGCTGTTTGAGCCCCATGTTTCTTTCTTATTGTTTTAAGTCCTTTCTCACAGTAAATATACATCTTTGTATAAATCACTTTATATGTCCACTTTTTACTCCTTTTTCCTGCAAAAATCAGACCAGGCAGAAAGGTAGACTTTTTAAACTAAACTAATTTGAGCACCAACCTTTTTTTTACTTATTATTTCTTGGGGGCGGGCGGAAGATTCTTTTGACACTTGAGATTCAATCCTGGAGCGAGATGCTGTGAAACATTTCTCACACCACATGTCATAACCTCATCCCTCATTGTTAGCTGGGGATTTCTTTATGGGATGCCACCACTGCTGTCATGTCCTCAGTTATTTAGTTTGCTTAACTCATTGTTTGCCATACTTGCCATGGACTGTGCTGACATTTCTCATGGGGGCTGTGCTGGGAGCTGCTCTGGAGGCTCGGGCTGACTCTGGGTTTAACTCTGTAGCTTTTCCACGAGGAGCTGGCCCTGCAGTGGGTTGTGTGCAGCGGGAGCGTGCGAGAGGCGGCCCTGCAGCAGGCCTGGTTCTTCTTTGAGCTGATGGTGAGCAAACACCTCCCTGATGTTTCCCAGCCCCTGCTTTCAAACAGAACCAGCAACAGCTGCAAGTGGCTGTGCTGTAATTTATATCCCCATAGGTGAAGAGCATGGTGCATCATCTGTATTTTGCTGACAAACTGGATGCACCGAGGAAGAATCGTTTCCCGGAGCGCTTCATGGATGACGTGTCTGCACTGGTCAGCACAATCGCTGGTGATATAGTCTCCCGCTTCCAGAAGGTGATGGCAGACAATTACACTGAGCCCAGCTCAGCCACCAGCCCTCCTGCCTCTTGTTTGCTTGAAAACACACAGGGTTCTTCATCTGCTTTCTGGTTTTCTCTTCCTTCTCTCCAGGACACAGAGATGGTGGAGCGGCTCAACACCAGCCTGGCGTTTTTCCTCAATGATTTGTTGTCCATCATGGACAGAGGATTTGTTTTTGCTCTTATTAAGACCTGCTACAAACAGGTGAATGTAGATAAAAGTTGTGGCTTAACTGAAGCATGGCAGAGCCTGTTACTGTTAAATTTCTCTGGACAGACAGTAAAATATGGACACAGAATTCCACTGTTCAGGTCTTCCTAGAGCAGAGCATTCTCAGAGGTGATTTAGGGTTTACGCCTCTCTGATTACACTCTTAACTGTGAATTAGGAGTTGCTCCCTGGAGTGAAAGGACATGCAGCAGGAAGGGAGAATTATTCCCTCTGCTCACCACATTCACAGTAATTGAATCAAAAATTAGTGAGAGGTCCTGTGAGGGAGCTCAGACTGTCGTGGTCTCTTAAGGACACAGTGACCCTGGATGATCATATTGATCACTGAGCTCCTTCTCCATCCTTTGGGGGATGCAGGGTGTCCTTCCCCATAAGGAAGGCTCCTCATTTGCTGTGTGACAGGGAAATCACCCTGAACCACAAAGTTTTGTTTGACTACAAACATCCATTCTGACACTGTGTACAGAGGAGACAACAAGGGATGGGTGAGAAGTGAGACTAAGCTTAGACTCATTTTCCCCATAGAGTCTAAAACATTCTCTGTAAGGAGCAAAAGAACAGCAAGAGCATTTAGAATTTTAAATTGCCTGCTGTATATTTCATATATTATGTGTCATTAATTAGATTTTTATATATAAAAAATATATGTATAAAAAACCCTACATCTTGGAGCTGTTAGTGCATCACACTGTGGTCTCACAACTTCCTGCTAAAATCAATAAATAGGATGTGGGAATTATAGAATCAAAGAATGATTTGGGTTGGAAAGGACCTTAAAGATCATCTTGGTTATTTAAATAGGACTGGTGTATGGATCTTGTATTGAGAAGTATGTCTGGGATTTGTGTTGCTCCTGCACATCAGGAATTTAAGCTCTGGCACAAAAAAGTGCTGTGGACATGGCTGTGACCATTTAATGACACCGAACTCCCCAGTTCTTGCTTTGGGAGTGATTTTGGGGAGTAGGAGTGGGCCAGGGGGGCTCACCCTGCACTTACACTTTCTTTTGGTGCTGACTGCAATGCTGTGGGCTGGACTTTGCAGGTGTCTTCAAAGCTGTATTCCTTAACAAATCCAAGCAACCTGGCATCTCTGAGGCTGGATTTCCTGCGCATCATTTGCAGCCACGAGCACTATGTCACCTTGAATTTACCCTGCAGCCTGCTCACACCACCTGCATCTCCATCACCATCCGTGTCTTCAGCCACTTCCCAGGTACTGA
The DNA here is from genome assembly GCF_001522545.3 of Parus major. Classification (NCBI taxonomy): domain Eukaryota; kingdom Metazoa; phylum Chordata; class Aves; order Passeriformes; family Paridae; genus Parus; species Parus major. The sequence continues at coordinate 28,942,332 of NC_031777.1, read as the reverse complement.
GAAATTTGGGAAATACAACTTGAGCTCGGCACTGAGAATTAAATCCTCGGGGGCAGTTGTGTCACTGTACCTTCAGTGCTAATATTTTTGGAAGTGTTCAGCTAGAAATCAGTTTTTCCTGCCACATAGGTTCTGATTTCTTTGGATCTTTTATTATTGAAGGAAGAGTGCCCATATCCTGCTGTCAATGTCCTTAGGGACCTGGTCCTCTCTTGTATTGGACAAACACAAATAAGCCATAAAAAAAAAGACTTTGTCCACTGTTACCCTTTCCTGGCAACACAAGGGACTTCTGAGGTCCCTGCAGCTTAGGCCTGCTCAGAAAAAGTAATTTGAATTAGTGTGTCATTCAAGTGGATTAATTAGTTGCAAAATCACACAAACTAAATCAAATTAAAGCCTTCTTCAGTCTGAATAAGAGCATCCTTGAGTTAAAAGTTTAACCAATCCATTTCTAAAGGTTATTTGGTTTAACTTTCCTAACAGGGGAAGACAATAACAGAAAACAGAATTAATGGAAGGGTTATTGAGCTGGGATGGAATTTAAGTGTGGATGTGCCTTGATCCACACAAAAAAGGCGTGAGGTTGTCATTAATTCTGAAAACTGCTTCTTATGTATTTCCTAAGCTTTGACTCTGTTCATGATGCAGCTTCTGAAACTTGATTTTTTCAGAGTTCTGGGTTCTCCACAAATGTCCAAGACCAGAAGATTGCAAATATGTTTGAGTTGTCTTTGCCTTTCCGCCAGCAGCATTACCTGGCTGGGCTGGTGCTCACAGAACTGGCTGTCATTCTAGATCCTGATGCAGAAGGGTAAATCTTTACAAAGTTTCGTTTTTTTCAAAGAGCTTTCTGTAATTCCAAGCCAATGGTGGATGCAAAGGAAGTCCTGGCATGGCCAGAATTCATATAAATTTGTAAGCTACGATTAGAAAACGGCGATTTAAGAATCTTCTTTCTTAAGAAGAAAGAAGATTCTTAAATCTTCTTTTTGGCCCTTGGGTTTCTTCCTTATCCCAGACTCTGTTAACCTGATTTCAGTCACATTTTTCCAGCTGAGAAGAAGGGAAGGAGATTCCTGCTGGAGCCCCCAGATGCCACAGGGATACGGCTGGAGCTCTGAAAGGAAAATAGCTTTTCTCAAATGTAACAGGAAAATAACTTCCAACATTTAGGAAACCTCTCTTGCTGCTGATTTTAAATGTTACAATATATTTTGCCCGTGGTTCTTGCAGCTCTTTTTAACTGTAAATTATGCATTGATGAGGCCCCTGTGTGTTACACAAATAGACAAATAGAGTCAAGCATGCAGACTTTGTCAGTGACTTGCCTGGCTTGTGCAGCAAATAATTTTCTCCTGTAGTCCTGACATGCAGTCTGTTCCTTGTGTTATTTAGGGCTGTTTTCTGCCTTGACTCTTTAAAACAGGTTGCAATGGAAATTATTGATTGCTTCCACAGTCCTGAGTTCCCTCACAGACATTCTTCTCAAGGTAGACTCAGAAATATCAGCCGAGTCGACAAATGCTGATGATTCATGGTTAATTCTGCCCCTTAGCCAAGAGGTCTCTGGAGTTAAACATTCATTCTGTTTCCTCTTGGAGGAGAAAGTGATGCCATAAACTGGAATATTTTCCTGTATATATACATAACACACTGCAGTCCCATTTGTTTGGCCTGAAATGGAAAAAGCAGCAAATCTTTACCCACATGTGCTTTCTGCAGAAATCCTTTTTGTGCCAGAGGAGCATCCTGCTCACTGGTTAGAAATCAGGCCCTGTCTCTGAGTGTGCCTGCCCTTGTTCTTCACAAACTTTCTGCTTTCTACCCGCCTACCAAGCCCTTAAGCCTGGCCCAGGATGGTAATCTCTGCACAGAGGAGCTTGCTGGTGTCCACTGGGGAGGCAGTTCCTCTCTCAAACCTTGTATGGTCAGAAAAAGCTCCCTGGTACCAGTTCAGTTCTGGAGATGCATTTTGATCAAAACTCCTGAATTTGGGGGCTGATGTATATCTGTAAAACATTGATTTTATTTTTCAGTTTTCCAGAAAAATCTGGAGTTTCAGGTTTGTTGACTTCTCAAGCTTAAACCCTCTGCATTTCTCCTGGTAGATCTATCAGATAAAATAGACCAAGTGTGTTCAGATCTGCTCTATCCTTGCTGTGAAGACTTAACAGTCATACAGTAACACCAGCAGAGAGTTCACACTTGCCTTCCATAAAATATTGTGGCCACCACTGGAGAAAACTCAGAATTGTTCCTAGTTCATTATCCTGCAGCAGGAGTGGAAAGGGCTGTTCATCTATTTACTTATTGTTTTAGAGACCTGCTTTAGGCCTTGAGAGGTGATCCAGAGCCTTAAATGTGTTCTGTCCTTGCTCTTTTTGCTCTATTAGCAAGATACGTTTAGTTCTAGCTCATTTTATAAGAACTCTTTGGATTGAGTTGGACAGGAGTCAGTTCCCTGGTGCCTGGAGGTGTGTGTTGGATACATCCCTCAGTGTGACAGGGCACAGAGCAGCCCTGCAGCCTGGAAAACAGGACAAACAGAGTGTGCAGGGGAAGGGATCCAGCTGAACGTGACAGTCCCACAGCTGCACCCTGCGCAGTTATCTCTGCAAACACTGCGAGCGTGCTTTGGCCATCACACACAGCGCCCACGCTGCCCATCCTGGCCAAGGCTGCGGGCCAGAAGCGAGAAAATCAGAATTCAGCCCTCAGAGTTCCGTGCCAGAGTCAGTTTTGCAGAAGGGTGGGTGTTGACAGAAATCCAGGCCAGGGCTGAGATAAGGGAGGGGATGTAGAGAGGGTGGTGAGATCGATTTGCTGCCTTATCAGGCAGGAAGAGCAGGGGGCTGCATTTCCTCCTCTCCACCATGGATCGATCCACACGGTGCCCACTCAGCTTTGGCAAAGTGACAAAGAATCCATGGATCCCTAACTTGGATGTTTTCCCTGTCTGCATTTTTATGGCTCGTGGGATAGTTTCCCTTGAATTTTTAAAAACACAATTTAGGTGCCACTCCTTCAAAATTATACAAAGACTTTTCTTTATCCTTAATCTGAAGGAACCAGTCACTTAAATAAGTGTTTCCTTCCTAGTTGTTAAGGCTCTCACTAATTACACAAACAAGCAATTGTAGAATCTCATTATGGCTTGATTAAAAGCCACAGGGAGGACCTGCAGCTCCAATAGCTGATGTCCTTCCAAGCTGTACTGCCTTATAGTCAACTTCAAACCCCCAAAAATCCAGTCAAAGCCTCTTTTTTTAACCAGAACTCACCTCTACTTTTCAGATAAAGTGGATACTGCCTGAAATTCAGCACTTGTTTTAATACCTCAGGTCTGAACATTGCAGCTTATGTTTTGCTACTGCCTAATGTCTGAGCTTCCTTGGCTGCTTCATGCATGGGGTAAAGTGTCTTCTTGGCTGGTTTGCCTACAGAAGCAAATAGCTGCAGAGAGAGCCTGCTATTTGCTCTGGGAGAGTTTTGCCTCTGCGTGGTGGCTGAGGGGATTGAAAGGAGCAGAGTCCTTGAGAGATTCAGGGGAGATTTTGTGTTTTTGAGGAGAGTCACACATGGTGCCCTATAGAAGGGTTCTGCCAGTGTTTGTATCTGAATAATGACATAAGCCATTTTGGCCATTTTTCCTTCTATCCCTTCATGTCTTTGCCACTTTTTATTCAGAATTATGGATCTGTAGTTTGGTTCAGTAATTGCATGGGGTAGGGTGGGGAGCTGGAGCAGAAACTTCCTGATGATTGAATTAAAATAATGTTCTTTGGCTTAGGATGGTTTGTGTCTATGTGAATGGTGTTAAATAGAAACAAAAAAAGAATACAATGAATAGTTTTGCTAAACCTGCTGTCCTCTCAAGTTTCTCTCCCTGTTTTCCAAATTCCCTAAGTTTTTCCAATCATTTTTAGTAGATTCAATACATACCAGTAGCTGGGACTTCAGGGGTTTTTAATGGAAAATATGAGAGTGTTCACATTATAGTGGGTGTGCATTCCATCAGATATTTTTTTTCCCATTTTACAAGGCACAGTGAAAAACCAGCCATCTGTAAAATCCATGGGAGATCAAAAAACCACATGCAACGGCAGCTCGTGTAAAGTTAAAAATAAAAAACGGGATTTTTTTCCCCCCACTTTGTTTGAAGCCCCCCTTAGTTACAAAAGAGAGTTTGCTTTGAAGATATTAACTAATGTGCATGACCCAACTGTCTTTTAACAGTTTATTTGGATTGCATAAGAAGGTCATCAACATGGTACACAACCTGCTGTCCAGCCACGACTCGGACCCGCGGTACGCTGACCCCCAGGTAAAGGCCCGGGTGGCAATGCTGTATCTACCTCTGATTGGCGTGATCATGGAAACTGTGCCTCAGCTCTATGATTTCACAGGTATTTGATATTCTCTGCCTTGGCTATCTGCTCATCTGCCCACCAGACCTGGGTGTTTGGGTTCTAAAATTGAAATATGAGTGCTTTTGCTGTCGGATGAGGTTGATTCTCAGTTGTGATTTTGACCTTTTTTTTTCATGTTTGTTTTCACTTGCAAATGTGCCTTCAATGCCTGTTAATACTCAGAAGTTGCATTTGCCCACTTGTTGGCATGAATTAAAAAATCAGTGCATTTTAGTTTACATCCCACTGGCTGATGTAAATGCAGAGCCAGCTTCCATCTGTGTCTCTGACCTGCTTAAAAAGTCACCCTCACACTCTACCAGAGTCCCTAAATCCAAAGGATAAGCAGAGTTCCTAATTCCAAAGGATGAGCAGAGTTCTTCTCCTTCCTCCTATCATGTGTTCCATCAGCAGCTCATTTCCAGAGGTGCTTTGAGCAGCAGAGGTTATTTCAAATCAGAGCAAGGAGTCCAATCAGTTGGAATTTATAGTTATCCTCTACATCCTTTGAGTTTAATGGCACAGTAAAGCTACAAGTAGGGATTTTAAAAAAAAAGGGGCAAAGGGTCTGTTGTTAGAAGGGTTTTAGGTACTAAGGTTGTGTAGGTTGCTTTTGGGAATTGCTTTCTTTGCTTTCAGGCCCTCAAATCATTGTCCTGTTCTTTGCAGGACCCCTCAAGTGGAATGATTTTCAGTTTTCATTCCCAGTTCAGTGAGACCAGCGCTGTGGGTGGAGTCTGGGGGGTGAAGCCTTGGAGCTGGGGCTTGACTAAAGTCCTGTATTTCTCTGCAGAGAGTCACAACCAGCGGGGGAGGCCGAGCTGTGTCGCCGTGGACGATTACGAGAGCGAGGGTGGCAGCATGATCAGCCAGACTGTGGCCATGGCCATTGCAGGGACTTCTGTCCCCCAGCTCACCAGGCCCAGCAGTTTTCTTCTCCCTTCTTCGGTACAAATCCATTTGTCTCCATTTCCTGACCCTCAGTCAACCAGCAAATACTCAGCAGGTTCTGTGGGGACCCACATCAGTTTGTAGCTGGGTGTGCAGAGGAGCAACAAGGGGAACAAAGCATGTTTGCATGTTGCTGTGTCTGTATCAGAGTAAGAAAATGCCAAGGAGCGATAGAAATCAACAAACCTCAGAAAGTGGGAGAATTCTCTTTCCTGATAAAGATTCTGTTGTTCTGAAACAATCTTATAAAAGCTCTGTGAAGTGCAAGTAGTCACTATGAGCTTTAAGCCCTAAGAACAAATTCTACCTCAGGTAAATCCCACCTAGCTGAAGACAAGGACAGCCATTTTCCCTGTTCTCTGCACAGAGGGGGAATCCTGATTCTGGTAGCAGGCAGACCCTTCCATTTCTTCCTTCTCTTGCCTTTACTCCAGACCATGACCCCACTTAGCTGGGACTTAGGTGCCCTCACAGTGAGACACCGATAGATGCATGAGATAACATGGAGCCCCCCTGCTTAACTGCTGAGGTTGTTACAGTTATCTCAAGGGAAGAAACTCACACTCTGTGGTGATTGGAATGTGTGGGTGTGAAGCACTGTCCTGACCTGTGTTTCAGAGTGGCAGGCAGCACTCCACCTTCTCAACAGAGTCCAGCCGCAGCCTCCTCATCTGCCTGCTCTGGGTGCTGAAGAACGCGGACGAGAGCGTCCTGCAGAAGTGGTTCACTGACCTGTCAGTGCTGCAGCTCAACCGCCTGCTGGACCTGCTCTATCTCTGTGTGTCCTGCTTTGAGTACAAGGTACTGCCAAGTGGGAACCTCCTGGAGTCCCCCCTGGGCCCTGCTGAGGACTGTTACACTCCCATCCTTTACACGACTGCAGAAAGGCATTTCCTGCTCTCTCCAAAGTATTTCCTGTATTCGCAATCCCAAGGCCAGGCTTTTCCCATGTTTACTTTCCGGCCATGTGAGTGTCTGTGCCTTGTTCCACTTCTCAGGCAGTTTGTGCTGCTTGTCCCTCATCTGCTGCAGTGTGAAAAGAGAGTTTTCTGTAGCAATGCTGGCATCTGAGTGATTTATCTTTCTACCAGCTTCATCTGTATCCCTTTCTTACTGCATGTCTTCAGATATTTTGAGTTGTTAGCTCTTAGCAAATATCCCAAACTGAAAGAATCTTCCCTCATGCTTTTGTTTGGAACTTGCAGGGCAAGAAAGTGTTTGAAAGAATGAACAGTCTGACGTTTAAGAAGTCAAAAGACATGAGAGCCAAACTTGAAGAAGCAATTTTGGGCAGCATAGGGGCAAGGCAGGAAATGGTCCGAAGGAGTAGAGGACAGCTGGGTAAGTAAAGGAGTCCTCTGTGCCATCCCTTTTTTCCAAAAACTGCTCCTCCCATCCTCAACAATTATTTGCACCCATCTGTGGTGTGGGATACAAAGAGGCCCCTAGGAAAGCTTCTTTGCAGTATCCTTACCTGGGTCTGCAAAATCCCTGCACTTTTCCTGAATTGCAGGCAATTTATTTGTTACTTGATTGCCTTTTTAAGTGAGATCACATCTCATTTATGGGGTGTTCTTGCCTTAATTCTTTCCAGTGTAGCATCTTCCAGAGTGTCATGTTCAAGGATCAGAGAGGAAAGCAAGCTGCCTGATCTTGCTCTGACAGCTCTGAAAATGCCTGGGCATTTCTGCTGACTTAAGGAGACTTGAAGTAGCTGTAGTTTGGCTAACAGGCACCTTCTGGTGATTCTTACTGTTTGTAAAACCCAGGAATTTTTATGAACACACAAAATTCAAAGGGTGCCCGGGGGTTAGGACAAGAATTGGAGCTGTGGTTTTGTCTCCTGCTCTGCCACACGAGCCTGTCATTGTGGGCTAAGGGGGATAAGTAGTTTAAAGCCATAATTAAGGAATCACTTCAGAAATGGGAGCCTTTATTTTTTTTTTTTTTTAATTTGGCCAGATTACTTTTATCACTTGAAATTTCCCTGCCCTCCCAGAAATGAGAATAAAAGATTGTGAGGTGGGGAAGGGGGTCTTGGTGCCATCCTGAGAACATTCCTGGGTGCCAATTGAGGACAGAAGTGTTGGAATGCTGAGGGTTGGCACACTCAGGCTCTTTGTGCAGTCCAAGGAAGGGACTCCTCTCACCAGTGAGTGTCTCAGCTGCCTCTCTGTGTCTCATGCCACTCAGCAGTGATAGAGTTAGGGCCATGTAAACATCCTGGGTGAGTGCCACAGAGCCTTAGGCTCTAGAAAATCATCTTTGTTGCCACCTGCCACTTGTGAGCAGATCTGGAGCTGCTGCTCGTGCAGCAGAAATGAGCATCAGCTGACTGCTGTTGTTTTGCTGTTACCCTGCAGAGAGGAGCCCTTCTGGGAGTGCCTTTGGAAGTCAAGAAAATCTGAGATGGAGAAAGGATATGACTCACTGGCGGCAGAACACAGAGAAGCTTGACAAGTAACTCTGCCTTATCCTCCCTAAGCTCTACCCATGTGCCAGGGCCTGTGAGAGCAGGGTGCCCCTCCCCACTGAAGGTCACTGCCAGCAGCCACTCAGCCCTTGTGCCTCAGATGCACAGGGCTGGTACTGCAGAAAAGGAAAAAAAGCAAATAGCTTTTACTCCAACACTGCCCTCCCAACTCTTTGCCTTTCCACTGTCCGTTGCTTCCTTAGACTTCCAGATTAGATTTAAAGAGATTTATACAATCCATTACTGTCTTAAAACCCTGCCTTAAGCTGTAATTTAGAGGGAAGATCCATTAAGAGTTTCCAGAGATAGCATTTATATCTCATGTCATATTTCCTTTATTCCATAAGAGCATTCTGGAGTTCTCAAAGCTCGCTTTCCTTTCCTGTCCTAATCCATCACTTTGATTGTTTTTCCACATGTGCTGTGCTTTTAGAAGCCACAAACCAGCCAGGTACTGTAGCATTGGTGTGCAGTTCTTACAAATTGCCATTTTGTACATCTGCAGACTCAATCATCACAGCGTTGTTTGTGATGCTTGGCAGAACTTCTCAGTGTGTGTGTGCAACTGACTGGAATGAGCTCTTTTGGCTTATTACACCCATTTCCTTGAAAATTCCCTCTCTTGGTGTGGTTTAATCCAGAGGGCTCAGGAGTTGTGTTTGAGCTTTGCTGTGCACGTTTTTCTGTCTCCTCAAATTGCAACCTGCAGTCTCCATCCTCCCAGCAAAAGAATTGTTCCTTATCCTAGGGAAGCAATCTCAGCCTGAGTGAAGCTCTGAAGAAACTGAGGAATGGAGTCCTCAGAGCCCAGATAGAGATCGGGCCAAGTTTTACCCTTGCAGATATTGACTCCTCCCTGAGTAGAAAGCAATTCTTCACAGCCTTTAGTTGTTTTGTCCCACACAGAAATGTAATTTCTCCTTATGACAAGTAGTGGCTCTTTGTCCAAGGCTCCAGTCCTGTTGAGTCTTTGGGAAAGCCAAATGACCAGGGTGTTTCAACCTGCTGATGAAGTGGTGTAGATACAAATTCCAGAGTCACACCAGATTAAACTTTTGCCTGAGAATCTCATCAGTTCACTGCCAGTGCTGGGTCTGAGCCCTGTCCTTCCCAGAAGGACCTCAAGCACAAATTTAACAGGTGTGGAATTCCTTGGTGGTCAAAGGATGGTGTCTCACCTCACAAAATGAGCTGCTTAGATAAAACTCTCTAGAACTGCTTTCTAACCCCTGCTTGCTGTGACTGGCTCTGCTGTGTCCTGTGTGTGTAGGTAGAGCCTGGCCTTTGAAACCCCCTAAACAAGACTTCTCACTCCAAGAGCTGTGCACAGCTTGAAGCTGCTGTCATTTTGTGCAGATGGTATTATTTTATGTGGGGCCAGATCCCAAAACTTCCTGTCCTGGAGATGTTGGGGGTGTGAGACAGCTCCCAGAGGACGTGGAGTGTGGCAGGGAAGGGCTGCTGCAATACAGCTCCAAGAGCCAAATCGTTTCTCCCTTTCTGTGTATTTTTCTGGCATTTTGGTCACCCTCCTGCTGGGATTTATCCTAGCATGAGTCTGTCAGAGATGGCACCTGTGGCAGGGCAGGCCAGAGTTGGGCTGTTCCAGTACACCACTGGATCTCTGCCCAGAGCAGCTGGTGCCACTGGAAGGGGCTGGTTGTGCTGAATTCCTGGAGCCACAGGTGTGAGTGGGTGTCTGGACTTTGCAAGGCTTTCCAGGAAAGCAGGTGCCTGGCATGGAGCAGCAAAACCTCGTCCTTCACCTCAGAGAGGAAGTTGTGCTTCAAGGGTTAAATGCAGTGTAGCTTGGAGAGATAAGATTGCAGCCTGGCAGGCTGCACTGTGCTGCTCCCAGTGCAGGTTCCAGCTCGTGTAGCACCACCGTGTGTCCACAGCCTGCAGCATAAAGCCACATGTCCTGTTCCTGGTTGTGCTGTCGCATGCCTAACGATGCTGCTGAGCCAGTTTGGAGTTGGACTGGGCTTCTAAATTGTTGTTGTGTTCCTGGGAGAGTGATGAAGTGTCAGAGAGCAGTGTGAGCTCTCCAAGCATGATGAACGTGAAGCCTCTGTAAGTCTGTACTTGTAAAAAACAGAGTTTTCCTTCCTGTCCTCTCAGGGGGTGCATTGAAATATCCTCATAGTGTTGTCCAGTGATAAATAGACAAACTGTAACTGGGAGTTTCCTGCTAGTGAGAGAACATTTTTGACTGGAAAATATGTAGGTCTGCTCCTTAATCAGGAAGTAACTTTACTGCTTTTTCCCTGATCAGGTCAAGGGCTGAGATAGAGCATGAGGCCCTCATCGATGGGAATCTTGCAACAGAAGCCAACCTGATAATTTTGGATACTCTAGAGATAGTTGTACAGGTGAGGTTGAAAATGGAGATGTAATGGCATTTCAGTCACCTGGCCAGGCAGCACTTTGTTATACAAAACTGCCTTCAGTGCTGAGAGAACTGTTCAGCTGCAGCAGGAAGGGGGTGATGCCTCTCCTACTCCCAGCCTGGAACAATCTGCTTTTATATTGCAATCCCTTCTTTCAGCCTTGAAGTTGAGAATTTAAAGATTCTCCCCTCCTTGTAAGTATAAGAAATAGTTATTCAGGAATGAACTGTAAAAATCTCTGAATCTTGCCCTGTCCCCAAACAGTTCCTCCAGTTCTTCCCAAACCTGCCTCAAATCACTGGGTTCCAGGTCAGCCTCCTGGACCTGGACTCACTTTGTCCCCTGATTTCTGTACAAATGAACCTGGGCACAGCTGGGAGCTGGCAGGACCATGCTTCCCAAATCCACCTCGGATCTGCAGAGAGACCCAGGAAGCCCAAGGATTGTACTTTGTGCCTGAATAACCCAGCTAGAGCCCAGCTATGGGCTTTCCCTCTAGCAGAACAATGTCCCCAGAGGTCAGAGCCTCACTGGGGACAGAGAGTTCCCTGTTCCACCTGATTTATCCATGGATTCCTCACCTGGGGGTTGGCTCAGAACAGGGCTGTTTGTGGGTAATTTCCCCATGCAAAGGGCTTTTGTTCCGAGCTATTTGCTCTCTCCCACACACACAGGCACACAGGAGGTTCATATTTCTCATGGAATCTTGGTTTCCCGTTTTTCTTCTCATGGAATCTTGGTTTCCCTTTGCAGACCGTGTCTGTGACGGAGTCCAAGGAGAGCATCCTCGGCGGGGTGCTCAAAGTGCTGCTGCACAGCATGGCCTGCAACCAAAGTGCCCTTTACCTCCAGCACTGCTTTGCCACACAGAGAGCTTTGGTCTCAAAGGTGAATCCCCTGTGGGGGCAGAAATCCACCCTGAACAGCACTGAGGGAGGAAGGCGCTGTTCATTCCTTTCTATGGAGTCACTTCCCCAAGCAATTATTATTTTGGGCAGTATTAATTTTCAGGCAGCATAGCCTGGCCTGGTGTTCATGGGCAATACTTGCATTTCTGAATTTTGGGGTTGGCTGCACCAAAAAGTGCCTCTCACACACCACAGATGGGATGTGGATTCCTGCTGGCTGGCGCTGAATGGGAAGAGGCACCTGCTGAGAGGGGAGCTCAAGGCACAGGTGGGGTTTAGGCTGGACAAATCTCAATTTAAATGGATTTGTTTCCAAGTTTCTGTAGGTGTGCTGGGAGAAGCTCCAAGTTTTAAGCCTGAGTTTTTGGGAGTAATGTAAGTCGGTGTGTAGATGTAGGAGCAAGTTGGAGGGGAAGGTAAAATGAGTTGCCTTCCAATGCTGCCAGTTTTTGCCTTACTGTAAAGTGATTCAAATGAGCATCATTCCCCTCAGAACAGAGGGACTGGGCTCCCTCTCATTCCAGTGCACCCTCACTGCTGCCTGTTTGTCCAGGTGCTCATTCCTGCCTGTCCAAGCACTGATTTTCTCCCCTGCTGTTTTCTAGTTCCCTGAGCTGCTGTTTGAGGAGGAGACAGAGCAATGTGCAGACCTGTGCCTGAGGCTCCTGAGGCACTGCAGCAGCAGCATCAGCACCATCAGGTCCCACGCCAGTGCCTCCCTGTACCTCCTCATGAGGCAGAACTTCGAGATTGGGAACGTGAGTCTTACTATAGATAATGGCCTTGGGGGCTGCTGGCATTGAGTTCAGTCCTCCACAGAGCTGGGGATTGACAGCAGCAAAGATAATGGGATTCCAGTTTTTAGGCTTGAGCAAACTGGGATCAAGGCAGTTTCATGAAAGCATCATCCTGTGTGGGGTGTGTGAGAGGAGACCATGTGGAAACAGACAATGCTAATATTTTTGCAGGAGAACCTTTATCTGGAACTAAATAATCATCAGATTATGAAGTTTGGCAGCACCATGTTTATTCTAATCACTGCTCTGAGACAGTCTTTCTTGCAAAACTTCAGTTTTCTTTTCTCTGTGAGGTCAGGAGGAGGGTGCCATGACCAAAACACTGGTATTGCAGTGTCTCCAGGCTGCTGAAATACCATAACAACATCTCTGTTGCAGAACTTTGCCAGAGTGAAGATGCAGGTGACCATGTCCCTCTCATCCCTGGTGGGGACATCCCAGAACTTCAATGAAGAATTTCTGCGACGTTCCCTCAAAACTATTCTGACATATGCTGAAGAAGATCTGGAACTTAGGGAGACAACGTTTCCTGACCAGGTAAAAGACATAAACCATGAGACAAGGAATATGTAATTCATTAACAGGCTGTGCCTAAACCTCCATCTAGAACTGGAATTTGCATGCATCCCCTGAAAAGGGTTTGGGTTTTGGTTTTTTTAATCATCTAATCACATAAAACTCAGGCCTTTGATTAGTCCTGACAAGATGCAAACACACAAAGATTCAGAGTGACCATGTTCCTCACATAACATCATGTAGCTCAATTCCCACTACCAGTTCTTCACAACAACTTACTTTTCACAGGTCCAGGATTTAGTGTTCAACCTCCACATGATCCTGTCAGACACAGTTAAAATGAAGGAGCACCAGGAAGATCCAGAAATGCTGATTGACCTGATGTACAGGTAGAGTTGGCACTGTAGGGACAGGAGATGTCAGTGCTCCATGTGGATTTGGGCTCAGGTGCTGCACATTTGGGCACTTACAGGACTTGATTTTGGAGCAGTTTGAAGTCTCACTGCTCACAGACCAATATGTGCCTGTCTGCTGTGTTTGAATGTGGTGCTGAGAGGTTTTGTTTGGCATTTAGGCAGCTTATCTTGGATAAAAGTAGTTTTCATTCCCCAGCCATCCCTGGAAATCTCATCTTCCACCTGAGTAGAAAACTCTCTGTGCTTGCTTCAGGGAAAACTTGGGGGTCTTCCAGCACCTGCTTGTCCAAAAGGCTTTTTGAGGGTACATGCAATGCTTCCCATGTGCAAAAGATATTCCAAGTTAAGCTCCCAAGTGCTCCCAGATTTCATGGTGCTGTCTGCAAAATGGCCCTGAAGGCTTCTTAGAGGTCAGCAGAGGTTTTGTTATAGGGAGCCAGGCAGGTGTGCTCTGATTGTGCCACACCTTTGGACTGCCTCTAAAAACATGAAACATGGGCTTTGGTCAAGAGCTTCAGCATCACCCACTGCTCACCCATCACTAAGTGGCTCAAACATCTGCAGTTCAGGGTGACTTCCCATCTCAGCAGCTTCTTGTCTCAGGAATTTCCAGACAGCACTAAGGGGGGTTGGTGTTCAAGCAGAAGTGACAAAATACAGTGTGAAAAAACAGTGCTGGGGGACTGTGCTGGCTCAGTACATGGAATCACAGAGGTTTTCCCTCCCTTTAGGATTGCCAAGGGCTACCAGAATTCCCCTGACCTGCGGCTGACGTGGCTGCAGAACATGGCAGGGAAACATTCCGAGAGGAGCAACCACGCCGAGTCTGCCCAGTGCCTGGTGCACTCTGCAGCCCTGGTGGCAGAGTACCTGAGCATGCTGGAGGACAGGAAATACCTCCCTGTGGGCTGTGTGACATTTCAGGTGGGCATCATCCTCTCTAAGGGGTTTTTGGGTGTTGTTGCTGAGGTACAAAGTGTTCCCATGTGCTGGGAGTTCTGTGCCTGCGTCCTCGAACCGTGCTCACTGTTTATTGCATGAATGAAGTGCTGCTCTGTGAGAATAGAAATGTGTATTTAATGCACATGCTCTACAAAAATAGATACATTTTATATATACACTACAAAAATGGAAGTGTTTTACATATATACTCTACAAAAATAGAAAGCTGTATTTTACGTATATACTCTACAAAAATAGAAAGCTGTATTTTATATATATATATATATATATATATATATATACTCTACAAAAATAGAAAGCTACCTTTATAGAAATTCCAGGATCTGACTGCAGATCAGCTGCCTTTCAAAGTATTGAAAGTGTTGAGTGTTGTTTCAATTGAGTAAGTGTATTTTTATTTCTTATATCCTCCCAGAACATATCTTCCAATGTTTTGGAAGAGTCAGCAGTTTCTGATGATGTTGTGTCCCCAGATGAAGAAGGAATCTGTTCTGGGAAGTATTTTACAGAAGCTGGTCTGGTGGGATTGCTGGAACAGGCTGCAGCATCTTTCTCCATGGTAGAAGACTTTGATTTCTTTACCTCCCTTCTCCAGCAACCTCACACTGCTGGGCAGTAGGAAGAAAAATGTTTTCTCTCTGAGTGTGTAGTTCTACTGTAAATGCTTAATTTGCATGGAGCAATTGGAGTTTTAATTGTTCAAGACAGCCTGGTTTGCCCTCTGGAGTAAACCAAGGAAAACAAGTGAATTAATTCCCACTGCACCATGAGGTGTCATTCAGTGGGCTTAAGCACAAGCAGCAACAAATCCAGGGTGAAAGCCTGGAATTCTGCTAAGCCACTCTCTGCAGTGACTGTCCACATTGGGCTGGACCCCCTCCATGAGAGAGATCCTGAGGATCTTCCAAAGCCCATCTCTTCTGGAGGGCTAAAAGTGGGTGCAGAAGTCACATGGGCTGAAGATGTGCTGAACAGAAAAAGCTAAAATGTGCACTTAAGCTTTTCCATATTTAATTCCCACAGATTTGTTTAGGATCCTGTTTAGCTTGTTTTACTCTTGTGCCTGTATCCATCCAGAATATCCCAGGATGGGTTATGTTAATGATCCCAATTACTGACAGCAAGGTGTAATCCACCAGGCTCTTGATTTCAGGGGTAATTGAGGATTTTATTCCATTTATCTCTGGGTACATTTTAAGAAAAGATGTGATTATCCCACAGTGGTGTCTCAGCCACTTTTTCACTTTACAGTTTTATCATTTAAATGCTGTGTGTGTAATTCTGGCTGTTGAATTGACGGAGCAATCTGATGGGCCTTATTTTTGTAGGCTGGCATGTATGAAGCAGTTAATGAGGTTTACAAAGTCCTTATTCCTATTCATGAAGCCAACAGAGATGCCAAGAAGTTGTCTACTATTCATGGTAAACTGCAGGAAGCATTCAGCAAGATTGTTCACCAGGTAATGGTTTGAATTTTCAGCTGCAGGGTGAATTGTGAAGAAACTTCAAATGCTCAGTGCAAGGAAAATGAAAAACCATTATTCTCAGATTCCAGGAGAATTGTCAAATGATGATCCACAGTAAATACAAGGATCATTAACAGCTTTTTTCTCTGGAATTTAACATGAGAGAACATCACATACCAAGATTTGTTGTAACTTCAGAGCTATCCAAGAGTTAAAAATTCCAGTTTATCCTTTCAGATATTCTTTTAAACTGTATTTTGCATGCTGGGAAAACCCACTGTACCTTGCCTTTAGCCTGGTAGGTAACATCCAGAAATGCTGGGGGGTTTATTTGTTTGTTCATGTGGTGGTTAAAGAATTGAAGGAACTTTTCCAAACTTGGATGGTGCAAAAGCCACCAGCTTAAAGGGCTGGTGAGGGCCTGGCTGTGTTGGGCCAGAGGAGGCTGCTTTGGATGCATGATGACTTAGAACCATTGAAACCATTGCAGGGTTATTGCTGGTCATGTTTTGGCCTTTGAAACTCTTATTTTGGTTTCTGTGACATGCCCTTTTTACTTTTTATCACACAGAGTACTGGCTGGGAGGTAGGTAACTCCATCTTAGTTAGCAAAGAACACTAATTGAGTTTCCAGATGACTCACGCCAACGCTTGCCCACATGTGCTAGCTGTGGGTATTTCTGTTGCTGTCTGCTGTTTAAAACAATTCATTAACCAAAGAAATCCCAATAAACCATGGTTGTAGTAGGAATTTCTTCATAAGCAGCTGTAGGTAGTGCATGGATGCTGACGTGTTCCACTAATGAGGTTCTTTGGTGAATGAGCCACTGTATCATCACTAGTTTGTTTTTATAATTTGTTTATATTTCTTTCCATCAGCATTGACAAAGAAAATCATCCCTCCATACCATATTTTCACCCCACCCACAGGGGTCGATTTAAGCACCAATGCTCAGAGGTACCAAACACAAACCTGATTTGCTGCAGGTGCATCTTTGATCTCAGAGGAGAAACTGCTTCCTTCTGTTCTCAGTCAATTTATGTAGGGATTTATCTGGCAGCAAAAGGGCTCAGTTGTGTTAACTTGGGCCAATTTTGATGCCTGGGTTTTTGAGGAGGCTGTCTGCTCACAGTTCTGCAACACACACCATGAGAACCACGCTTTTGGGTTAAAAATGGACAGAGCAATTGATTAATCTGTAGGGCCACTTTGATTCCAGCCCTAGTCCAGTTGGCACAGTGGGTGCATGATCATGGAGAAAGCACTAAAAAGCTCTGTGAATTATGATGTTATTTGTTCAGGCTTCATCTTTCCAGTTATTTTTGCTTTTCTATGGACCAAGCAGCTCATTTTGGGCCACCTCCCTGCAGGTTTCTACATTTCACACATTTATTGAACTGAGGTTGAGAAAAAAAAACCCTTTGGTGTTGTGGGACATAATTTGGGCTGATGATGTCTGAATGTCAGTTTAAATTCCAGCCTACAAAAAAATGGAAATTGAGCAGCTTAAAATAAACCCTGACACTTCAGGGCTGGCCCTGGAAGACATCCCCTTGTCCCCATGGAAAGTCCAGGCAGACACAGCCCAGCAGAGAACCTGTGCTAGGTGTGGAAATGATGTAAATGTGTTCAAGCCAGCAAGGCCTGTGAGCATCTATTTTATTATTCTGCCCCTAAATCGACCCCTGGAGAAACTCCTGCCATTGGTTATGATTCTAACACCACTTGGTCATGTTTTACTGCATGGTAAAAGACACCGTGGGTTCAGCTCTCGTCTGTCATCGTGCTCCTTCATTGCCACACTTTTTCTGACCTTTGTGCTTTGTAGCTTTCAGGTTTGTTGCATGTTTTGCCCTTTTTTTCCCCCCCTTGTATTAAATATTTTAATGGATGCTCGCCCTCCCCCCCCCCTTTTTTTTTTAATTTTAAAATTTATTTGCTGCCAATTTGCTGCTTGTTTGTTTTATGGAATTTCCCTAATTAAATACTTTCTGTTTTCTCCTCTATCGCCCTGGTTGCTGACCCTCCTCCCCACTCTTACTATTGTCTGTTGTGGTAAGTTCCTACTTGTGGAATTTTTTTTCCCTTTCTCTGCCCCTTTTCCCCCCACCTCCCCTTTTTGTTTTTGTTTTTTTGTTTTTGTTTTACTGTGGAACCCCCAATTTCATTTTAACAAAGAGCTATGCCAACAGCAGCACCCCCCTAATGGCACAAGGAATGTGGCGTTGCCAACTACAAGCATTGCTCAGTGTCCTGAGTCTGGCACCAGAGCATTCCTGAGCTCTCCTTAAACACACCAACTGATAGGCTTTGTGTGTTTATTCATGGAATAAATGTTGAATCCATTCCATTTGTTTGCTTTCCAGTTAGGAAAGTTAAGAAAAAATCTTCTCATGCTGCACCACTAAATTTAAAAACTCTTTTTAATATGTGCAAGGGGAGGTTGCCAGTGGATAACAGGGCTTCAGGAGCTGATTCTTTCCCAAAAATATTGGGAAATATTTAATACTCCCAATCAGTATTGGAAGACTTGTAGTAGTTGGCAACACTGCAAAGGGCCTTGGGTTAAAATTGAGCAGGGAAATAACAGTGCTGAGTTTGGTAAAGATGGGTTGGATTCTGCATTTTGAAGGAGTTGCTTTTGTTCCTGCACCCATCAGACAGCTGCTGCTGTCTTGATGAAGGAAGCAGATGATCCCTCTTGCATCTGATGTATCTTTTTTCCCCCCCCAAATCTTGTTGGCAAAGCTTTTTGTGTGCGTGCAAAAGATAACCCCAAAACTTTATTCCCAGCAATTTGGAAAGGTATTTACCATGCATAATAACAAATCATGAACCTTCATAAGTCATGGTGGCTGTTACCTGCTCTGCAGTTGTGTGATGGCTATTCAGTGTTCACCTTCATTCTCTTCTTCTCCCAAAATCCTATTATTTTATTATAAAATAATAGGAGATACGATGCTTTTAATAATTCCTCCCTCATATCTGCATTTTTAGCTCCTCCCAGAAAAAAAGACCACAGAGCATTAAGTTATTTGGTCAGTTTTCCCTGCTGTGGTTGGGAAGTGGTTTGGTGTTGCCTGAGATTCAGAGATCCCAGTACAGAGCCATTCCCTGTCCCTAATGCCAGGGTGATCCCAGGGAAGTGGCAGCTCCTGAATATCCCTGGGAGGCCTGGAGTGGTCTGGAAGTGTTTTCCCCAAAGGGATTTGCTCCCATTCCCTTGCTTCCAGGGAATCACACCAGGGGCTGACAGTGCTCCTCACTGCTGGCTCTGGGATCCCTTTAACTGGGATTCAACATCTGGATTTACCAGGGAAAGCCAGAACAGCTGGTCTGCATAGGGATGAGCTGGGAGCTGACCTCACACAGGGGCAGGGAATCTCACCAGGCTTCCCTGGAGTTCTGCCATTCTTGGGGCTCTCCAATGCCCCAAACCTCTTTATTTTATGCATTTAGTAAATGCCAGCAGAACGCCTCAGTGATTTTTGCTGATCAACAGACAACAGTCTCTTCCTCCCTTGTTATTTTTACCCTGCCTGTAACAAGGAGCTACCTGGGCAGGTGTCCATGGCAAAAACTCACTTGTAGGGATCTGGTTCTGCAAATGCTTCACACCCTGGAAACCCCTGGCCAAGGAGGAAGGAAAAATCTCATTAATTAGAAATCAGTGTGTCCTCAACCGCCCCATGCCAGGGTTGGGGCAGGATCCCACAGACTTCCCCATGGAGCATGGCCAAGCCTTGTGCTGGCTCTGGGGAGCTGATCCGTGTGGCAGCTCCCCGCAGGCAGACATGGAGTCATGGAATGCTTTGGGTTGGAAAGGACCTAAAAGAGCATCAGATTCCAGCCCCACCTTCCACCAGGTGCTCTTGGGAAGGACTTTGAGAAAGGAGCCCTGAGGTCAGAGCCTTCTGTCTGTGACAGAGGGAAGCTGGAAGTGCTGGGTGTTGAGGGATTTTAGTGTGGATAATGTTACCCAAAACTGGCTTTGAAAAGGTAGTGGTGAGGAAAAAAGAGTTCAGGAGCTCAATCCTGCATGGATCCAGAGGGATGGGTGCTGGACAAAGACAGGGAGTCCAGGGAAATGGCAACATCCAGTAAAACAGCAACAGCTCTGCAGCTGGAGTTCCCTCCCTGGGAGTGCTCCTGGGATCCTGTGGTGTGATGTGTCCCCTGGCAGTGGGGCTGGAGAAGAGCCCCTCTATGCAGGAGAGAGCCTCTAGGGCAGGGTCCAGGGAACCTGGGCACAGCCAGGGGTTACTTTTTTGGGATGAGGGCTGCTACTCACCCCAGGTGCCTTCGGGAGGGCAGAAGTCAGCTCAGAAGTGGAAGTTTTTAGCCTTCAGGCACCCCCAGGAGGATTCTCCAGAGTTTCCCCCAGCCAGGAGAAGGCAGTGGCCATGCCAGTGGTTTTTGCAGTCTGGAGTTTGCCTGAAGGGTTTTTTTTTTTAATTTTAGTTTGGCTTATTTATCCTATTTACATAGATCTTGTTCACTATCACCACAAGAGATCAGTTTTGCCATAGAAAAATCCTAAAATAAAACCTGGCAGCCAGGACACCTGTAAGGGCTGTTTGAAGCCAAAATCTAACCCAGCTCAGGGACACTGAGTGTCCTAAACTGCATCACACTTTGTCACGAGAGTAAAGGTGAACATTTTGGAGTTTCTTGCTGAAAGGCATCCCTGGTTTGTGCATGCAGCGTGAGTTCTTTAACAAAAGCAAGGTGTGTTTAATTTTTAAAGCATTTTTCTTCTCTCTCTCTCTCTCTCTCTCTCTCTCTCTCTCTCTTAATCAGATTATCTCCGTTGCCTTTCCAGCAAAAAATCTTTCTTGTTTCTCTCCTTTTGTTGCGTTTCGGGGCCAAATTCACCACTGGCTCCCCTGGAAGCAGGTACATGGCACAGGACTGCATCTGCTTTCACCAGGAGTGACTTTGGCCCTCTCTCCTAGGCAGTTCTCAGAGAGTGTAACAGCTCCCAGCTGGAATGCTGGTTCAAAAGCACTTGTGTGTGTGTGTGTGAGTGAACTGGATGTTGACCTGGGCCCAACCCTGCAATTCCTGGAGGGTGGATTTGGGGGGAATCAATGCTGGTTGATTCCAGGGGTGTCTGACCCCTGCAGGGTTTCTGCACAGGCTTTGGAGGGCCTCAGATAATGCTCCCAACAAAGGGATTTGCCTTTGGCTGCCTCTCAGAGACATTTGATGCTTCTTAAACTGAAAGAGAATAGATTTAGATGGGATATTGGGAAGGAATTCTTCCCTGTGAGGATGGTGAGTCTCAAGTTCCCAGAGAAGCTGTGGCTGCCCCTGGATCCTTTGAAGTGTCCCAGGCCAGGTTGGTCTGGACTTAGAGCAACCTGGGATAGTGGGAGGTGTCCCTGCCTGTGGCAGGAATGGCACTGGTTGGGCTTTAAGGGCCCTCCCAACCCAAACCATTCCATAATTCCATGATGGCACCTCCAGGCTCCTCCTGGGTTGGGAGAAGTCATTGCAGGGTTGGGCTAATGGTCATAACTGATCCATAGAATTCCATGTTAGTTGATAATTCCATTGTGGTGTTTGCTGCTAAATGCATCCATGCTGAGTTCCAGGTGTGGTTTTTTTCTTTCTCTCTTTTCTTTCTAATATTTTTCCCTTGTTTTTTTAATTTCTTTTCATTTTGCATAAATTCAGGAGCCTGCCTGCAGCCGTGCTTGGGGGTGTGCATATCTCCACCCTGAAATAACCTCTTGTTTCTCCATCCCTAGGATGGAAAGAGGATGTTTGGCACCTACTTCCGAGTTGGTTTTTATGGAACTAAGTTTGGAGACCTGGATGAGCAAGAGTTTGTTTACAAGGAACCTGCAATAACCAAGCTGGCTGAAATCTCCCATCGGCTGGAGGTGAGAGGCTTTAACTGGGAGTTTAACTGCTTCCCATCAGTTGTTTTTATAGGAACAGCCCTTTAGAAAAGCAGTTTGGGTGTCTGAGAGCTGGGCCTGGTGTCCCCTGCCCTCCTGCTGGTGTCCCCTCTGTGGGAGGAGAGGAATTCACTGATCAGGGAGAAGCTCTCCCTGAGAATGTGTGGTGCTCCTGTTATCTTTTTCCTCCAGTAGGATCTTTCCAAGGCATAGACCGAGTCTTTGTTAGTCTCTTCTTTATCTTCTGGTTTCTCCAGAGTGTCCTTGTGGTCCATAAATTCTGCATTCCAGATGTCCAACCTTAACAGTCCATCTCTCTCTCCCAGGCTTTGTTCATTGAAACACAGCAGAGTTGGTTTATCAAAACTTAAAGATTGATTAATTTTCCCAGGCTGTGCTCCCACGAAAGTAGGTTATGACAACGTTGCTAAATGCTGGCTAAGAGTAATTTAAGAATAACACAGTTTTTGTGATTTTTATATATGTATCTCACAGTATTTGTTTTATATATATATATACATATATACATATATATACATATATATATATATATATAGGTTATGATTAAAACAGGTAATTTAAATGTTAGTTAAAACCATTAACTAGAAGTTAAACATACTATCATTTCCAACACCAGTGGATCCCAAACTGACCTGTTTTAGTTGTGCACAGCCACAAAACAAACCCAAATGCCTTGTTCAGAACCAGGCACTGTTGGAAGGCTCTCCTGCTTTCCAGGGCTTGTTTTTTCCCATTGCCCCTGGAATGTGACTGTTGGAATTCTCCTGGGTTCAGCAGATCACATTCTGTCAAAGCATGTGGAGTTTCACCTCCCCAGAATGTGCCTTTTCCCCCCAGCCCCCATCAGGGCTGCATTTGATGTTTGCTTTCAGTTCCTTTCTCCTTGGTTGTAGGGTTTTTATGGAGAACGGTTTGGGGAAGATGTGCTGGAAGTGATCAAGGACTCAAACCCTGTGGACAAATGTAAACTTGATCCCAACAAGGTAAGGGCACAAGTGCAGGTGTAGAAGTAGAACAGGTCCTGAATGGGTGAAAATGCAGTGGGACAAATTCTCCTCTGAATTTCACCATATGGGCAACAAAATCCAGGTACTGAGCATCTTGTGACTGCTTGGGGAGGAGAGTTTGGGAAGATAATTCCAGGAAGAGTGGCAGAATTGGCCATTCCCTTCCCTGCCCTGGTAGTGGTGGGTGGGAAGGGAGGAGGTGAAAGGACAGAGGCTGTGCTGGCATTGCTCTGCAGGGAAGGAGGGGCTGTGCCATTCTCTGACTCTTGTGCAGCTGCAGCATTTTGTCACCTTTGTGCCACATCCTTTAACTGCAGCAGAGAGAGCAAGAGCAGGCCTAGGAAACAGGACTGTGGCTCAGGGCAGGGCATGACCTGCAAGGAAAGGTTTAGATTGGGTGTTGGGGAGGAATTCATTGTGAGGTAGTGAGGCCCTGGCACAGGGTGCCCAGAGAAGCTGTGGCTGTCCCTGAACCCCTGGAAGTGTCCAAGGCCAGCCTGGAGTAACCTGTTTCAGGGGAAGGTGTCCCTGCCTGTGGTAGGGGTGGGCTGGATGGGCTTTAAGGTCCCTCCCACACAAACCATTCCATCGTTCCATGATGTGAAAGGCACGAGAAGGGAAGGACAGTGAGCTGTGCTTTACCCAGCCCACAAACCGGTGGTGAGCGGGATTTTTGAAGGCAAAACCCAGGCCTAGTTTGTTCAGTGGTGGTGCTGGGAGGACACAGATCCTGCTGGGACAGCGAGGAGCACATTCCCTGCTGCCCCTGCAGGCCTACATCCAGATCACATACGTGGAGCCCTACTTCGACACGTACGAGATGAAGGACAGGATCACCTACTTCGACAAGAACTACAACCTGCGGCGCTTCATGTACTGCACGCCCTTCACGCTGGACGGCCGCGCCCACGGCGACCTGCACGAGCAGTTCAAGCGCAAGACCATCCTCACCACCTCCCACGCCTTCCCCTACATCAAAACCAGGATCAACGTCATCCACAAGGAGGAGGTGAGGCCGCAGTCGGGTGGGAAAGGAGGCTCCTTCAGCTCCGGCTCCAGCTTGCCTTTGGAGTTCCTAGGGATTTCTCCCTGTTCCCATTCTGCCCAAAGTAAGGCCAGACTGATTTAGGGATGTATCTGCCCCACCACCTCCAGACCTGGTACATGCAGGGGCCCTTGGAGAGCTCTGCAAGGTGAGTGTTAGGGCAGCCTGGTCTAGGGAAGGTGTCCTGCCTCTGGTGGGGGTGGAATGGGATGAGCTTTAAGGTCCCTTCCCACCCAGCCATTCCATGATTCTGTGATATTGGAGGTTTGTGAATTTTCCAAGGGTGGGCAGGCTCAGATGTGGTCACTGTGAGCAGTGCTCAGGGACTGGCAGTGCTGCAACCCTGCAGTGACCCAAAGGGACACGAGTGCCACTCAGAAACACCTCAGGCAGCTCTGGAGTGCCCAGAAACACATCTGAAAATCAAACTTTTTCTTGATGTCACTGAACCAAGCAGATGCATTTCTGAAGTCTTGTTGGAGTCCTCCACCCCTTTGTGGTGCCACCCCACTGTGACCTGGGTGTTCCTGAAGGTCTGTGCCTGGTTGCCAAGCTCAGCCATAACAAAAATCCTGTTCTGGCTTCTTTCCTAGATCATTTTGACCCCCATTGAAGTCGCCATCGAGGACATGCAGAAGAAAACACAGGAATTGGCTTTTGCCACCCACCAAGACCCTGCAGACCCCAAGATGCTGCAGATGGTGCTGCAGGGATCAGTAGGTACCACAGTGAATCAGGTGAGGATCGCTGTCCCAGCTGGACTCTGGGAGTGCACAGCCTTGGCCCTTGTTTCTGAATTCCCTTGGAATTTTTTCCCTGTTCAGTCTGTGGGATGTCTTTAAGGTCACTGGTAGATCGAGGCCAGCTGTTCCAGTGATTTTGCTTTTTGAGTAAGAGTCTTAAAAATGTGAAAAGAGGCTGGGAAGAAACATCCCTCCATCATTTACTGCTCCTTCCTGGCACTTGCAGTTGTTTCTGGCTGCTCCTCTTCCCTGAAAGTTTCCCTTTGTTAGCCAGGCTCTGCTGTGGATTTTTGACAAAATGGAAAGCAGTGGAGAAAAACTGAGGAAAAACTGAAGGAGCCTGAGTAAAGCACAGTGCACAAGCTGGAAAAAAATCAGCTGGAGTTCTGAGTGCTGGGTTGAGTTTGCAGTGCTGGCAAACACTTCCTGGCTTCCATCTGCATTGTTTAAACTTTGCCTCAGTTGTGAGTTGAGCAAACTTTGTCAGGAGTCCTTATAAAGGAAAACAAATGGAGAATCTGTGCAGTTTCTCACACTGTTTTCCAAAAGCAGAGTTTTAAATAAAACAAAGCAAGGCCTAAAAGAGACTCAGTTGTCACTGAGGTTGGTGATTTACACCAGATTTCCCATCTACAGCTCTTCAGGATGCTTTGTCTAAGGAAATGTGTTTTGTGGATGTTTTCTATGTGGCTGAACTTTCTCCAGTGATTGAATATGACAGACAGTTCCCAGAAACTCACTGTGCCCCTTCTTCTCCTAAAGGGACCATTAGAAGTTGCACAAGTTTTTTTGTCTGAAATCCCCAATGATCCAAAGCTCTTCAGACACCACAACAAACTCCGGCTCTGTTTCAAGGACTTCACAAAAAGGTATGGAAGGGGTCCCCAAGGCTGCTGCCACCCCAGGCAGGGACACATGCAGTGACCCAGGGCTGTCCTGGTGTCCCTCCACCTGCCCAGGTTCCATGTGCAGCTCATTCCTCCCCTGCCCAGCCCTTCCCTGTTGGTGCTGCTGCTCCATGGCTTCAGGGGCCTTGCTGTTCATCAGGAGGGAACTGATCCCTGCTCTGTTTTGAGGAGTCCCAGAAATCACAGCAGCCCAGAACTCCCAGCGTGGCAGGTCAGGAGGAACTGCTGGACTGGCCAGGAGATGAAATTTCCTTCTGAAGTGAATTTCTCCAGGCAGAGTGGAGGGATGCTGGCACAATTCCCTGGAGAAGTGTGTTGGCTGCTCTACTTTCCTTGAGTCATGCAAACTGCAGGCTCAGTCCAGCTTCTTTTACAGTACCAAGAAATTAACAAAACCACCAAAATAATTGAAATTAAAATGCTGTGAGCAAATAGATCAAGTGGAAGCATAGTTTTCCCTTGTGAGATAAATGGCTTTGCTGATACAGTTGTTTTCCTACCCTTTATTTAAATTACATCTTTGCAAACAGAAGAGTTCCTGATGAACATCCCAGGCTGCTATTTATTAATCACTCCTGATTCTATCCATCTTTAAAACCTCTGGGACTGGAAGTGGCTCTGGAAATTCAGTTTCTCTTCAGAGAGGATAAATGTAACTGGAGAGTAAATGACAATAAAAAAGGAGTTGTCACTCTGGAAACTGGAGATGTGACACCCTTTCCTTGCCCTCGACACCAGGTGCTTCAGCTGAGCCGTGATGACCAAAAGACAGGATAAAGGGATATTCCCTGGCACAGAATGGATGTTTTTGTACTATTGGATTAACAAACCCGTAGCAAGGGGTTCTTTCTGCATGCCCAGCTCTCACAGGGTTTGTTTTGCAGGTGTGAGGATGCCCTGAGGAAGAACAAGAGCCTGATCGGGCCGGACCAGAAGGAATATCAGCGGGAGCTGGAGCGCAACTACCACCGGCTCAAGGAGGCTCTGCAGCCCCTGATCAACAGGAAGATCCCACAGCTCTACAAGGCAGTGCTGCCTGTCACGTGCCACAGGTGCATATTTAGGGTTCCTCTTGGGGCACAGGGTGTGAAACTGAGGGGTCTGAACTTCCTGGGATCCTGTGCCATCTGTTTGTTTTCAATCCTGGCTCTCTTGGCTGAGCCCATCCCTTTTCCCTTCTGTCCCTCCTGAGAGCACATTCCCTTCCCAGCAGCTGTGGTAGGTGGTGTTTGCAATGTTCCTTTTGTTCCTCAGCTAGGACAGTTGGGTTTTGTATTCGTTTCCATCCTGTATCCCATTCTTTTTGGGTGCAAAACCACCCTCAGCATGGCAGGACTTCATTCCCAGTGAAACTGGGATCAGGTGCTCCAGGGGGGAAAAATTGTTGATGTCTTCTGTGCTGGAAGACCAGGAAGCTGGAGATTGGGTTTTGTGTGAGACAGGACATAAAAATCCCAGTGGGAATCCCAGGATCACAGAAGGGTTTGGGTTGGAAAGATCTTAAACATCATCCAGTCCCACCCCCTGCCATGGGCACCTTCCACCAGAGCAGGCTGCTCCAACCTGGTCTGGGAAAATTCCAGGGATGGGGAACAAAACCTCCATGTGCTGGTCATGGATGAGCAGGGGGATTTTGGGTACAGCCACTTTCCAACCAGGCTGTGGCTCCCAGAACAGGGACAGGAACGGTTCCCAGCAGGAACCCTCCAGGGAATCTGTGACTCCTGTGGAGTCCCCTGGCAGCAGGGCAAGGCTGGATGTTCCTGGAGCTGCACTGAGGGGGTTTCTGGCTGTGAGTGCTGCAGGAAGGTGCCCTTCCCTCCCTGCCCAGCTTTGGGATGCTGGGAGCATCTCCCCAGCTCTGTGTTCCAGCTGTTCCCTGGCAAATTTTCCTGACTGGCATGGTGGGAATACCAGAGCTTCCCTCCCCACCCAGCCAGGAGCCCTAGAAATGCTTTTGGTGTGGTAATTATTACCTGATCTTCCTGTGCAGGGAGCTCAATACAGGTATGCCATAAAATATCCTGCAAATCATGGAATATCCTGAGTTGGAAGGATCCCACCAGGATCATCGAGTCCAACTCCCAAGTATTCCTGGCAAATTCCACTTTAGGAATGTGTTTGAAAGATTTAAATAAGATTTCAATTGTGCAGGTGGTTTGTGCTGCTTCTTGTGTGTACACAGGAATTAAACTTTCTGTCAGTGTTCTGATGATGATCCCAGATACAAACCCAAACCAAATTCCGTGGAAAAGCAACGAGTTTTAATGCCAGTGGACTTAATTTTTGTTGTAACCAGCTCTAGGAAATACTGGAAATCAATTCAGAGTCATTCATCTGGTGAGGCTTCTTATTTCACCATGGAAAATCTGAGCTCATCATTGTATTTTCTCTCCCTCAGAGACTCCTTCAGCAGGATGAGCCTTCGCAAAATGGAAATCTAAACGAGTTAAAAACCAAAATAAAAAAAAAAAAAAGCACTTAAAAAATTAAGGTTTTGAAAAGAAAAAGAGCCTTGTTATCAGCGCTGGGAATCAAAGAAGTTTTATTGTGAAATAAAACTTGGACTTCATCCTGGACATCCCACACACCTCTTCCTCCATCAAAGTGTTCAGTGGCCAAAAAAATCATTCTGAATTGTCAAATGTAGACTTCTCAATGTTTGAAAAGAAAAAACAAAAAAAAATCATGGCAGTGGTATCCAGAGTATTGGTGATGAGCTGTAAACTTACCTGTTTTTTAAAGCATTTTTATGACTCAAAGGTACACTAAACGCATTTACCTTTATTTATAGCATTACTTAATGTTAAATTTATTTTACTTTTAGTTCCTATATTTAATTTATATTAGGACCATATGCAAATGCATTTTGGAAGTTTTTAATGTAGTGATGATGCTGATGGTTATTTTGATGGTACTATTAAATATGTGAATGTTTACACTTTAATTCCCTGTGCATTGGACTTCAGGGCTCAGCATCCTTGGGGAAAAGGTTCAGAGCAAGGTAAGTCATGGTAACATTAATTAACCAAGTGCTGATTGTTTATTATCCCTGTTCTTTTGCTGCAAACAAACAAAAAACAATTCCACCTGTAGGCAGCAGCAGATGGAGGCACAGCTGGGTTCCTCTTCACCTCCTTCAGTCCATCAGGTGAAGTTTCAGCCTCACTTCTGTGTGTTCTCCACCAGCTGGGAGATCCCAGCATCTCCTCACCCCTTGGAATTAGCAGTGTCCATGGAACTAAACTGATTTTGTGTCCATTTTTTAATTTAAAGCCTAATTTCTCAGGGCCAAAGAACCTCCAATGGTATCAGAGTTTAAAAGGGTACAGAGCATTCTTTGCATTGCTTTATGTGAAGAAAGATGTGTTTGACAGCAGGTATTTTGAGGTCTAACACAGCACTTCGAGGAAATGTCAGAGTAGAAGCTGAGTCCACAACTTCTAAATCTTGTCCTTACTATTTTTCCTCTCTGTGGTGAACAAAATCCCCTGGAAGAGGTGGTGTGTGATTAAACACATTTATTTTCTCTCCATAAATACCTAAATATGCATAAAAACTCAGATATACACACAGAACCTGAATTTGATAAACATAGTCTTCATATATACATAAAAATAGAAGGAAAAATTGATTTATACATGAAGTGCCCCCCTTCTGCAGCAGCACTGAAGGTTTAGGGTGGGGAGGGTCTTTTTTTTTTTTCCCTTCCTGATACTTATTTGAGGCTATTGGAGACTTCTCCCATGCTCTGTTATCCCAACAGCTCCACAGTGGTGGTGTTTTGTGTGCCAGGCTCTTAAAGGATTCCCTGGAACAGAATAATCCTGAATTAGTTCTGTGTCACGGGGCAGAACACGGGAGTTTCCTGCAGAAAGAAAACTCCAAATGTTTTTATGGCTATTCCAAGATCTCTTCCAAAGCCCAGGGCTCTTGACAAGGTCTTGGAGGTGCTGTGAGAGTCAGGGAATCTCAGAATGGAAAACATTAAGGGAAGAGGGAACAGCTTTGGAAGAGATTTACAGGAAGAGGCATTAAAAATATTTACACAGTGCAACCAAATCCCAGGAGCCATGAAAGGATGAAACTTCAATTTACAGCAGTTCTACCCCAGGACAGGAGTTACAAGCAAGTTCAGGGGGGTGGCAAGTGGTGCTGGAGTGAATATCCCAAAAATCCATCCCCAGTCCCTCTCTCTGTGCCAGAAGAGGGGTTTTTATTCAGCATCTTCCAGCTGAGGCTGTTTTCTCTTCAGCTGCCAATACAGGATACAAAAAATCTCCTCCCAAGCTGTACTGGGATGATGTAAGGCAGCTGGGTCTTCCTTACATCCTATTTTGGTGTAAATAATGGTATTTTGTTTCCTTGGAACATTCCTGATGCTGCAGTTGAATGAAAAGGATAAAGTCTTGCGCCAGGTGTGGAAAAATAAACTTTCATTTGCAGGCTGAAATTCAGCAAAGCCTAAAAAATTGCATTCTGTAGTGGGACTGGGCTGCCCTTGCAAGGTAAGATTACTGATATTTTTATAATGTAGCTTTTTCTTGGTTTAGACACTGAAATTATTAATTATTACAGTGCAATGCTTTGGAAAAAGTGTATTTTGTCATTGCAGATTTTTTTATGCTGCAAAATCAAGGCCTGTACAACAATCAGAGGTCAAACCTAACATGGAAAATACACTAGAAGAGATTTTTCCTGACTTACCTCCGGGTTTATACAACACTATAATAAAAAATAGTAAAAATTAAGTATTGCAGAATTAACTAGGCAGAGGGTTTTAGGGAGTTTCCTGTGAATAAATTAATTTGTAGTGGAAAAAGGTGAAATCTGTCGAGGGCATATTCACAGCCTGCAGTGACACTTGATGTCATTCCATCCATCCTGGGACAGACTGAACAGTCCCTCCTTTTTTGAGTCATATTTGTTAAGATTTTATCAATTTATAGGAGTCACCTTCAAATCTTTGACAAACAATTTGGGATTTTCATCTCTAGTATGTAGTGCAAATGTTTTGGGTTTTGCAATGTTTCCTCTTCACCTCACAACTGTAGTCAAAAAGTACCTTCAAATTAAGAGATACTGTCCAAGAACCAGCTAAAACCCACAGAATGTATTCTGAAAGCATTTAAATCTTCTGTTTCTTTAAGATAATTTCCCAGCCTTTCTGTAACTGCTCCCAAAGCCCTTTCCCTTTCTGCTTTCCCCTCTCCAAACACAACAGGCTGATCTGCTCGTCTCAGATGCGCATCATAACTTTTTTATTTCATATGTACATTCTTAACAAAGCATCAAAGCCAAATGCTCTCCTTTTCCCCCAGGTTTCAGGGAGATCCAGGTACAAGTTAACTTCAGTTAAAAGGTCACCACTAAGTTCCCAACTCCCCCAAACAGAGATGCAGATTTGAGGGCTTCACTCTTCAAAGTACAAAAGTATTTTAATTACACTACACTCTGCCCCTGGTCTGAAGTATTAATCACACCTATTTACACTTTGCTCATGAACACCTATGCACCAAGATGCAAATTAGAACAGTCAAACACCTCCATGAATTCAGTTCCCTCCAATGCTCTGGACAAGGTTCCCAGACCCTTTTCCTTGTGCTTCAAGTTGCAGGAAAGAACTGGAGCAGGAGAATAAACCACGTCCATTACCCAAAGACTAAATATGAAGCGTTACTTCCCAAGTTACAAAAATACACAACTTCTGATGAAATTTGCTAGTTAATATACATTTACTCCAGGGTATGAATACAAATAACTTTTATTAAAAAAAAAAAAAAATAAAAGGAAAAAATAAAAGAAAAACAAATAAAAGGAAAAAATAAAAGGAAAAAAAAGCTAATAATACAATAGGCATGTCTGAGACCTAGAGCTGCATTAAAACCACTACTGGGTGCTGTAGGCATTGTTTAGAATCTATACAAACTGGTATTTCTAAAAGGTCAGAGCACTATTCTCCAGCAGAAAAGTTATGGTGTGAGTCAAGTCCTATGTCATGTTTTGTTAATTCAAGTTGAGCCACTTGACACCAAAGGGGAAAAAAAAGAAAAAAAAAGACCAGAAAGATGAAGAATCAGTAGCTTCAAAAAACAAACAGCCTTTCCTTCCAGGTAGCCTGGATGCAAATCAGAGTGAGAGGTGTATGCAAATCCCGAATATTTACAGTCCAAGTACAGCATCACTCTACAATCTTCTTATAAAACAGTAGGTAAGGAGTCGATGTAGATGATGATGTCGGAGAAAGAGAATTCAGAAAGTCCTTTTCCTCTGTGACCTTCACTTCGGAATCATCGAAGAGCAGCCACTTCCCCTCGTACTCCTTGAGGCTCTGGAGCACGTAGAGAGCTTTGTTCTCCAGTCCATTGGCTCCCAGCCCCGGGGGCTCGCCCTGCTCCGCGCTGGGCTCGGCGCCGCGGGGCTCGGGAGCCACGCTGAGGAGCTTCTCGGGGTTGGGCTGTTTGCTGGCACACAGCTCACAGTCAGCCTTGCTCTTCTGCCCCCCGAGCAGTCCCACGGCCTCCATGTTCTTCTTGCTGAGCACCTTGCCCGGCGGCGCGGCGCCGTTGAGCCTGAAGGAGACCTCGCCGTCGTCGTAGTCCTCGGCCACGGCCCGCGCCTCCTCCTCGGTCAGCGGCTCCGGCTTGAGCGCGGCGTAGCCCGGCTCGGGGAGGAAATTGCCCCTGTCCAGCTCCAGGCTCTGCAGGTCTGTGACCTTCACCGAGGCCGTGTAGTGGCCGCTGCTGATGGTGATGCCGCTGTGCATGACCACGGCGAAGAGCCCGTAGGTGTCGTTGGTGGGCCGGGTGCTCCACTCCTCCAGGGACAGCCTGAGCGGCGTCAGCAGCGGGGTGTTGATCTTGGACAGGCCCCCGTAGCAGTCAAACCTGGCAAGGGACACACAGCTTACACCTCGTGCCACAGCACCTCCCAAAAAACACTTCAGGTGGCCCTGAGGTGCATCCATATCCTTCCTCAAAGATATGGAGGATGGGAACCGCTCCCTGCTCCCCTGGCTCAGCACCAGCATCCCAAGCACCCCTTAGGAAAGGCATTTTTATGGCTGTAATGTTAAATCTTACAGCTCAGAAACTGTAAATTTTAACTATCTCAGAGATCCCCTTCTTCTAAAGATGATTTTTAAATAGTGATGATAAAAGTTCAGCTGATTGTTATCGCTCCTGCTCCTATCTCTGCACTAACACCCCCTTCTCTCTCTCACCATCCTGTTCAAAAACAAACCAAAAACCTCTTCAACAGCCAAGGCTGAACCAAGCAGGGTTGGGTTTGTTTTTTTCTTCTCCTGAAGGAGTCATTTACTAAATAAAGCATTACTTATTTTACTTTCAAGTAGCTTTAATATCACTCAGAGATTGTGACTAATGTTCCTCAGCTCCCCTCAGAGCACTGCAGCTGTGCCAGTGGTGTTCACCTGGGATTCTTCACTAGCTGTCCTATGGTATTCTAATTTTTCAAACAATTCTGTAGCTAATTTACTTTGGAAAAGTCTCCAGTATTCTATAAACATTCAGTATTTTGTTCACAGCACACAAATTTACCAGGAGGGGAAAAGTCCTTTCATTATAAGGATCTTCTACAGAGTTTGAAGAGAAAGGCAGTGTTGGGATTTCATTATTGTGCATCAGCCTCCTTGAATAATTCTGCTCTTGATGACTTACACATTGCATCAGCCCAGATCAATTAACCCCTTTATTTAACAATAGGTTGTGATGTCCTAATAAATTCCAGGGATGACTCAATCTTACTCAACTGTGAGGGTGTTGTAGGGAAAAATACTGGAGAGTACAGACAACGCTGTAAAACTGAGGTTGGAAAGAGCTCACTGCTCTTATCCTAGGAAAAAAAACAACTCTTAAATCCAAGGAAACTGCAGCCATGGCATAACTGCAGTAACTGATTGTTGTTTTCCTGGATTTAATTTTGGTTCTGCTTCATTCTTGTTCAGAGCCATGAACCTTGAGACACAGAAATAAACACAGTGACACAAACAGATCCTCAGTCACTCCAATTCAGTGAAACCTCACTTCAGACCTCTCTTACCATACACATCTCACTCCACCAAAAAGGAACACAGAAGAGCATAGAATCAGAAATAACACAAATCTTCTGAAAATCCCTATTGTCAGCAGCCAGAAATAGAGATATTCAGAAGAGAGTCAAAAAACACAGAACTGCTGCTGATAGCCTGGATTACAAATCCAGTTCCACTCAAGCACACTGGGACAATCATATTGACAGAAAACAGGAAAAAGCAGGCTCTACCTTTCTTCTCAATGACATCCAGCATCAGAAAGATTTGGAGAGGAGGAAATAAGAGAGGAAATCTTTTCCTATTAGCTTTTTGTTCTTCTTAATGATAAGAATCTGAAGACAGAAAAATTGCATGCCAAGTACTCTGCCTGCTCTGACTGATGCACTTCAAACACAGCAAACCTGATTTCTGCAGCCACATCTTTTGAGAGCATAAATTAGTGACATTATACCCACTGCACTGAATTTCACAAGACAAAAAGCTGATTTTCTCACAGATTGTTAAATTTCTATAGTGGAATTGCTCAATTACATATTACCAGTTAACAAATTCCTTCTAGACAGCTTCACAGCCTGCTCACACATGGCCTGGCATTTTTCCCCACACACACACTTGCCAAAGAGAATTACTCCTCCCCAGGCAAGGAGATTTTCACACTGGCTGCTTTATTTTAAAACAAAAACACTTTTCAAAGCAGCATCTAGAAAAGATTAATAAAATCCCTATTAACTGCAAATATTTACTTTACAGTACCCTTCATTTCTCATTTATTTACAACTCAGTCACCAGAGAACTCAGTAGAGCACAACTAAGCAGACCAGATTCCCCATTTTTTGTGGGAGCTAGAAGTTGAAGATTTTGATCTTAAAAAAATTTAAGTTTCAAGGCAGTAGAAGTCACTGCCTTTAGCAATGACAGGGTTTTGTCCAAAATAAAACATCCAACCCAAAAATAAAAAAACTTCTAAAGAGTTTCAGCTTCATCATGGGTTTCCATGTCAGGTTTTCCACTCTGACTTCCTTAACCTCTGACTGGTAGCCCTTGGCAGAAAATTTATGGAATGACTGAGAGGATACGTGAGGAAAACCACAAGAGATTGAATTCACTCTGACCTGGAAATTGGTCTGAGTGTTTTGGAGCAAGGACCTGAAGCTGGCCAGGACAGAAAAGGTGAGTGAGGCAGGAGAGAGTTGATTAACTGCAGGTCCTTCCTCATGGAAACAAGAAAATAGGAAATACAGGAGCAAATGGAAGATAATTTTCATGTTTGCTACTCAGCTGTGATGATTTTTAAGTGTGCAGCTGTAAGTCAGTATATACAAATCAGTATTTAAGTAAATATTGTGGAGATCAGTGAAAAGACAATTTTGTATGTTATGGTCCTGGACATTGCAGAGACACAGGAAATTTCCCTTCTGCTTTGTCAGAAACCTGGATATTCCTGTACAGGGCTGTAGGGACAGATTTTTCTTTGTTTCCTCTCATCCCAAAGAAAATCCCTAAATTCTTAAGTATTGAAAAAAACAAAGATAACACTCCCACAAATTCTTTCAAAATATAAGGACTGCTACAATTATAATACCAAACTGATTATTCAGCAATTGATTATCAATGATGCTGATACTACTGTGTTTTTAAAGTAATAGTTTTTTGGGTTTTTTTTTTTTTTTGGTGTATTAGCTCTTCAAAATGTTTATCTGATTCTTTTGCCCCCCAAAATTGTAGTGTTCACATTCAGGTAGAGACTAAGGTATTTTTGAAGGAATTTGTCAATTTTGTGGTAATGAGTGTTAGTTCTTTAAGGTGTGTATAAGCTGATTTTTTTTTTCCTCACTCACATTCATCTTTTTAGTACTCACATTCAGTCAGAGACAACCTGAGACCATAAAATGGAGATTGGTTCTCATTACTTGTTCTGGTAAAGCACTTAAAGCTGCCTCTGAACTCAAGAGTTTATTTACTTAAATATCTCCTTAAATAAGGGGCTATTAAAAGTACATAAAGTCTTAAGAAATATCAGGTTGTTCTAAGAGTAGAGCTAAAAAAATTTTAAGTAGTCTCCTAAAAGTCAATTTTTCTGCAGGTGATTTCTACCACTACCTGGAACACCACAAAGCCTTTACGGCACGGTGGGGGCAGCATCCCAGCGATTTCATTCCAATCTGGAAATCTTTTGGAAAAATTCCAAAGCATTTCCAGCTCTTGGGGTAACATTTCCCTTGTTGTTTGGTAAGACAGGCAATGCATACTCACTCCAAGCCACTGGCAGCAAAGCACTTCAAGTGAATTGTGATCACTTCGGGCATTTTATCGAACAAAAGGCTGCGCTCGGCTTCCGTGTAGTGGTGGCAGTTCTCACAGAAATATTTGTCCTCTCCCACAATCCTCTCCACTGAGGCAAACTGGGAAATTGCCCATTTCAGAGTCTTCATTTCTGTTTTTGGCTCTGGAGAAACTAGAAAAGAGAATTGCTGCATTCACGGATATGCCAATATTTACATTTCCAACGCATCCCGCCAGAAGAGCAACGAAACAAAATATGTCAAGTTCAGACCACTCCAAACCTGCAACACTGCAAAGAACACTCAGTATGTGTGAAATATGTGATGTGTTCCAATCTCTGGAGCATTGCAGGAAGGGATGAAAACATCACTTAATGGATATCGTTACTCCAAATTAGGATTTTTCCAAAGCTCGTTTCAGATCACACAATTTTGTTGCCATGTCTGGAAATGGAGAGCTTGTATGAGGTCAGAATTTCACTTATTAAGGCAAACCCCCAAAATAACCAGAAAGTTCCCTCTCACTTCTTGCATTTTGCCTCCCCTGCCACCCTCACACTGCTGACAGGATCACCCGCTGTCGGCAGCACTTCACACATGAACATCACCCCACACATTTTCCTTTGAATCCCTCAGCAAAATGGGGAGCAAAAGCAGGAAAAGCTGCTCCAAAATAAGTCCATGGCAACTAAAATTAATTCCCTTGAAATTCTGAATTTCAAGATGTGTTTTTGCCCCACTTCCTTATGAAAATAGCTAAAAATCTGCATATAGATCAATAAAATTTGTGAAAGAGACCACATGACTAACATTTACAAACATAATATGAATGTCATTATGGTAACAACAATCTAAAATACATTCTTTTAGAGTAACTAAGGAAAAAAAGCTGCAATCTTGTTTCTTTTATTTCTAAGGAAAAAAAAAAAGTAAATATTTCTTATAAAAAGAAGAAAAAAAAGCAAGATTTCTTATCCAGTAAGAAAAAAGAAGACTCAAATCAAAGGAAATACCTCTTCACAAGCAGGCAAAGAGGTGCCTAAGTGACAGATTGTAGGCAGTTCATGCTATGTGTTAAGATCTGGAGTAATCTGAATATTATCTGGACCTGTCAGCATTATCAGCACCGTCTTTCCAAAGTCTAAAGTTGATCAGGACAGGAGATAACAGTCTCTAATTTTAGCCAGCACAAACAGGAGCCACGTTCCTTCCTAACTGCAGCACTGTCCTTCCCCACGGCTGGCTGAGGCAGGAACACACCTCACAACCCTTTTATTGAGATGATTACTTACTTTCAGAACTCTCTTCACTTTTAGCAAGTTCATCTTCTTGCACTGGGACACTGATGTCCTGAAAATCTTCCCTCCTTTCCGTGAAGCACTCACACTCCAAGCACCTCGTCCTCAGCACTAACTGGCCCTGGAAGAGTTTCTCCACCAGCTCGAAGACAGCCAGCTCTGTACCTGGAGAGAGTACATGGCACATCCCTGAGCAAGGTGCATTTCATTCCAGACACCCTTCAGAACCCAGTTATCCTTGCAAAATCACTGTTACAGCCATGGCCTTTTAGGGATATCTGATAGGAATTAAAAAGCAAAACAAATCACCTGCAGCTTTCATGGTATCATCCTCAAACTTTGATTTCTATTCTAAGATTGGGTTCTTGTTTTATACTTGGAAGTGTGACAGTGTCACATTCTGGAATATTTGGTTGCCATCACTGCTCTGACTCCTTAGCATGAACTGTTGATCTCCTCAAGGAGCACCTCACTGTGTTTCTCTGGTTCCTATTTATGCTCAGTCCTCTCCTCTTTCCTAAATTTATTGGTCAGTTTTGGCCAAATCTGCAGAAGAAATTCAGAACTCAAAAGACTCTTCATTCCTTCAGTTTTTAATGAAAAACTGGTGGGTGGAAAGTTCCAAATGAGTAAGTACTGGATTCATACTGAGGCCCTTCCCTCAACATGTATCTTGTTTCATTGACATAAAAAACCATCCAGACCTGCTGGCTCATTAGTGTTTCTAATTGGTATCTATTAGATCTAAATAGATTAGCTCTTTAATACATCCCAAGTCCTTCCTGGTTCTTGGGAAGGTTGGGAATATGGAAAGATTAAGGAACTGGAAGGGAAAAAGAGGGTTTTATGTTTGTAAAACCATAGCTAATGGGGATTGGTTCTGTTTACTCCTGCCAGAAACACCCCTTTACATCTTGAATCCACTTGCTCTTTCTATGGATGACAAAAATTAGTGGTAAATACAAACCTGGTAATAGTCTGCCTTTTTTATACATATTGTACAATGATTACAGAATGTAAGAGAAATGCCTTGAGATCTAAGCTAAACAGGTCAAGTTCTAAAAGAAAAAAAAATTACAAACACGTATAAAAATAAATTCTCTTTCCTAAAAAATCAATCTTCAATTCCTGAAAAATCTAATTTTGTGTTTAGAGCACTGCAGGCTGTGCAGTCTGAAGGCTGACTTCCCACGCATTGTACTTTCTTAATCCTACTAATTTTAAGCCCATCCACTTGTGCACCAACCTTCCTTTTTTGGTTCTTTTTCAGTTCCTTTTCCATGATGGCTTTCCATGGGAGACGCTGGTTCATGATATTCTTCTT
This sequence comes from Parus major, assembly GCF_001522545.3. NCBI lineage: Eukaryota > Metazoa > Chordata > Aves > Passeriformes > Paridae > Parus > Parus major. The sequence continues at coordinate 28,904,452 of NC_031777.1, read as the reverse complement.
TACTGTCACCATTTTCACACTTGACAGCTGACTCTTCAAACTCACAGTCATATTCTTTCCCTGGGTCTTTGGGTCCCAAGTTTGTAGTTAACTTTCCTAGACTGTAAAATTTGGACAGAATACTGGGCTGTTTGCAGGAAGATTTTAACCAGTTTAACCTAAGGCGCGACTTTTTCTGCGTGGGCTTGGCGCTCTCGCTCTCCCCGGAACACTTGGCAATGGCATCCGTTTGGTTTTCCATCTTTTCTCCCGTGGCTTTCCTCTTGGACCTGGTTTGTCTTTGATTTTCTTCTGCTGCAATTTGCTCTTTAGATACTTTGGATTTTTTCTTGGCGTTGCCACCTTCAGCGTCGCTTTTCCTTTTCCCGTTTCCCTTGAGCAGCTTCTCCTTGGCCGCGTCTCCGCCATGGCTGCCCAGGGTGGGATCCTCCTCCTCAGCAGGGCTGAGGGATCCGTTGCTCTCTGATTTTTGGTTGGGTTTTTCCTCCAGTTTAGCTGCAGGCTCTTCCACAGGCAGTTTGTTCAGCTCCTCCTTTTTCAGCAGCTGGCAGGTTTCCTGGATGTTCCCCAGGATACACTGCAGGACCTCCTGGGCATCGTGCTGCAGGTACCCTTCGTACATGGGGTTCAGCTCTCTGGGCAAAGAAAGGAGCAAAAAATGAGGGTTAGGTGTCCTTTGCTAACTGGGGAATGTGCTCTGAGGCTGAAATCAGGGATTTCCAAGTCATGGAGGATTTGCCTTCAGGCACAGAGAGGAATCCTCTGTGTCACAGAGCTGGGGGAAGGTTCAGCCTTAAGGATTTACACACATCCAGCAGTGGAGCTCCTCAGCTCCAAGGGGATCCTTCCCATCCCTGGAAATGTCCTGGACAGGGCTTGGAGCAACCTGGGATTGTGGAAAGTGTCCCTGCCCATGGCAGGGGGTGGAACTGGATGAGCTTTAAGGTCCCTTCCAACTCAAACCACTCTGTAATTCAGTAACACTTCTGTTCCTAAGCACTGTTTTAAACCCCTTCTGTATTACACTCTTAGAAAATTCAAATTTCTTTTCAAATTTCCAAACAAATTACCAACAATAAGCACAAAAAATATCTTACTTCCTATAAGGCCACCCCAAATTTACCACCCATCTCCCACCAGCCTCTAAAGCTGGGCAATGTTACAGCCTGGAAATGTCAGAACAAAATTCTGTCAGCATTCAAGGGGATTTGTACCTGAGGGTGTTCAGCAGCCTCCGGGGCTGAGTGGCCAATTCATCCGTGTATTTCTCTGGGTTTAGGAGAAAACTGGCTTGAAGCTGCTCAACTGAAAGGATCAAGGAGTGCAAACTGCAGATGAGTTCATAACTTGCCAAGGGATCTTCTTTACAGCTTCCCTGCAAAAACAATGTGAAAGGATTAAAAACATTTGCAACACTTGCACTGGTCACAAAATAACATTTTCCACTCCTCTCCTCCCTTGGTTTTCTGTATTTGGCTGATTTTTTTATCTGTTAGGGGAGGCAGGTAGGTTTCAGACAGTATTTTGGTTTTTTTTCAAGCAGGAAACTAACATAAAAACCCATTTGGCCATTAGTTTAAAATCCCAAACCATCCTTGCCCAAACTCTCATTTTCATCAGCTCCAGGTACTGTATCATAATTATCTTTGTGCCAGAAGCATGGTCAGGTACCTTCCTCAAATTTCTTCTGTTAGGTTTTAAAACTTGTGCTAAAGTTCAAAACAACTCAAATACATCTTCACCTGAAGTAACAGCACAGAAAACAATGCTGAAATGTTCTTAAGAACAAAAATCAGTTGAATTTTCACTACATTAAGGACAGCCTCACTTGCAAGGTTACAAATAAAGAACATGTGGGGATTTGTTACCTTTTCTGCCTTTTGCTCTCCTTCATCCTTTGAAGATTCTCTCTTCTTTGAAATAATGTTATATAAATGTTTTACTCCAGTTTTAAAACCAGGACAAAAATATAATACCTGAAAGCAACAGTTGAAAACACGAGAATAACTGGAGTAAGAAGTTATTCCACACATAAATGCACATTTATAATCCATACAGCTCTGCATGTCCCCAGGCACACAAAGATCCAGGATTTTTCACAGCAGGGAGGAGCCCCGAGTATGGAAACTGAAGAATTTCCCAATCAGGACAACCACAGGGCACACATTTCCTGCAGCAGCATCATTGTTTCCCCGTTATAATAAGATGCCCTTTATACTGCACCCAGAATAAACTGATTTCACCCATTTGTGCTTAACCAAAATCTCCCTTTTGGAGCCCCCCTGGACGTGGCCTCACCTGCAGGACACTGTTCAGGTAGCAGGTATTGCCCAGGTTGTTCAAGCCCACAAAAGGCAACATGCTGTCTTTTTTCTCACAGCTGACAAGGGAGGGGGGCTGTGCTGCAGGAACCACCTGGTCACTGGGAAACAGAGAATTGGGGTAAGAGACACTTTGGAAAAAACACTCCTTCATCTCTCCCCACCTCAGAGAATTCAGCATTGAGAAATGCAGATCAAAATCGTGGCAAAGTGTGTCTGAATTCACTCTTGACTCCTCAGCAACCCACCCAAAACACACAGGAGGAAAGCGTGCTCTAAGTTCCAACACATCAAATACCAGGAGATTGATTTAATGGATCAAAAATTTCCTATTTAAATACTTTCGGATATTCTTTGTTCATTCATAAGGCAGAAAAAAATGTGCCTAGAATATATTTATACATTGTCCCCTGCTCCAGTCACATCACTTCATTTCTGGATGCAAAGCAAAAGCATAAAACCAGAAAAAAATCTAAAAAAAGAAACTAATAAAACTGACATGCTATACACTGAATTTCATTATTATTAATCACTGATAGAAGTGATTAATACACTGTAATGACACGACAGAACCATATTTTAAAGTCTCCAACTATTTCTAACTGTCCAGAGTTTTCTTTTTCCCACTTAAATCTCCTCACCAGCAGTGAAATGAGTCCATAGATTTGCTCAGGGCCTAAAAAGCCCCAATGAGTGACAGACAACCCCACAATTAAAGGTCCTACACATATTCATTACAGCTCACCTTGCAGAAAATTAGATTCTTATATAAATAATTACATAAATAGTTCAATGACACATTAGCTATTTATATTAACCTAAAACAAATTTTAACTGATCCTAAAGTTTGTACCAACTAAACACCGCCACGGAGGCAGAGTTATTTTCCTAAAAGAGTTATTAAAAGCTGGTTACAGTGATTAATTAGGTTTTTAAAACTAACTTTAGCAAGTGATCCCAAAGTCTGTGCCTAAACTAAGCATCCCCGGTGGGGCAAAGCTGTTTTCTCAAAACAGAAATTAGTTATAGTAATTAGTTCGTTCAATTTGATGGAGCTGCCTCGACGGTTTAATTTAACGTAAGTGCGTGTTAATTTAATGGAAGCGCACGTTAATTTAATTTAGCGCGTGCTGCAGCACGTTATTTATGCGAGAACACGAAAGCGAAAGGAGAGGAGGATGGAGCAGCACGAGACAGACACAACAACATCGCCACAAAAACTTCTCCCGCGCGGCACTCACATCTCGGCGCCTCGGAACTCCGCGCCCTTCTGCTGCTCATTTTCCTGCGCCTCGGTGAAATCCAGCGCTCGCTTCGCCTCCTTCTTCTGAAAGAGCTTCAGCGACAGCCTGTTCTTCTTGGAGGGGCTGGCCCTGGCGCTGTCGCCGGGCAGGACGCCGGGCATGGTTCCTGCGGGGCGCGGCCGGGGCGCTCACACCTGGCGCGCACACACACACACACGCGCACACCAGGCGCCATTTACTCCCCGAGGGGGCCGAGCGCGGACCCGCCGCCCCCCGCCCCGGGCTCGGGCCGCCCCCCCGCGCCCCCCGCATGTTCCCCGCGGCCGGCGGGGCCCGAGGCCGCGGTGCGGCCGCTCCCCCTCACTCACCGCTACATCCCGGCCCCGCTCCCGCTCGCCGTTGCCATGGAGACCGCGGGGACACCGTCAGCGAACTTGGCGCGTTTTTTTCCGCGCGCCGACGAGGACCCCCCCGCCCCGCGCGCGCCCCGCCTCGCGCCGCAACCCCCCCACCCCGCCGGCGGCCGCCCCGCGAGAACGCCGGAAAACCGAATGCGCCGCCGGAGGAGGCCGGCGGCCGAAAGCCATGCCGAGCGGCGGCGGGGCGTCTGCCGGGAGCCAGCGGACAAACCAGCGGCGGCTGTGAACCGGCGCAACGCCGCCGCGGGCTCCGCAAGGCCGCCGCCGCATCAGGCAGCGCATCGGGCAGCCCTCCCTGGGTCCTTCATGGGCGCGCGCGGGCGCTGGTAACGGCCCGGCCAAAGGGCTCGGGTTCGGGCTGTACCATTTGCGCGGGGAGAGCCCTCTACCCCCCCTGCCGACGGGAGGTGGATTGGTCCCACTGTGACCACGCCCTCTTCGGGACTCCACCAATCAGAGGCTGCGGTTCCGCCCGCCCCCCGCCCCCCCTTCCCCGCCGTGAGGGCCCGGCCCGCGGCGCTCGAGTGCGGCCCCGTCGGAGCCTTCCCGCGCTTTTTCCATAAAAAACGGGCATTCCACCGGGAATTCCCATCACATCCCGGCCTAAAGGCTCCACCAGCACACCTCTGCACGGGACAGTGAATGAGAGTTATCACCGAGGCTGTTAAGGCTGCAAAACTGCTGGTATAGGGATTGCCATGCTCAAAAAAAGATGGAATGTGGGAAAATGCTCTTTAAACTGCCCCCTCCAGTCTATACATAAAGGACGCATATTACTTAGAGATATGCTTATACCTAAAATTATTCACGTAAGATATTTTACAGGATTAATTGCATAACTGACTTTTAGAAATACCCAGATCTGGTCTTTGGGGTGAATTACCCCAATTTTGAGCACTCAAAAGCTGAAAAGTTCCCCAGGACAAGCTGCTGCTCCTTCCTCTGAGTGTGGCCTGTTAAGCACTAAAGAAAACTGCACTCCACAAAACCAATTAATTCTTGTAGTCTTGTGATGTGTTTGGATTTTTTTTTACCGCTGGCATAAATTTATTATTACAGCAGGTCACTATCCCTAAAAATCATATAAATTATGGAAGGAATTGTGTGTATTCAACAGTCACGGACGTGCTCCTGCACAGGCTTTGATTTCTCTTGCAGGTAAAACACCCATGTGTGCCTGCACATGCAGGGTTCAGGTTCCCAAGGTGAATATATTGATTTATTTCCTTGGCCCGTGGGATCCCCAGGGTTCTGAAGCTGTTGGGATACTGCATTCCCACTCAAAATGGATGGATTTCCGTGAACTTTAGCTCCACTCAACAAACACTGCCCAAGGCCCCTGCAGTTAATAGAAACTCAGGGCTACAGAGGTTCTTTTGTGTGAGACAAGAGTCTTATCCAGGTGGGTGGTGCCCAGAGGTTGTACAAGTGCTTGGTTGATTAATAAAGTGTTTAATTAACTCTGTGAGACGCTGCTGGTTTGAGGCATTGGCCGAGGAGTCGCTTCACTGGCAGCTGGAAGGTGCTGGGCAGTCAAACCTGGGTCTGTAGTGAGAAAATCTGGGAGTGTTTGGGCCTTGAGCCTGGATTCCAGGCTGGGATAAACTCGGAGGGCAGGGCTGCAGGTGCTCCAGGCTGGCTCAGTGTGATACACAAGTGCCCTGACCCAGTGTTCATCTCAGCCAAGCTCTGCCCTGCCCAGTGGCTGCTGTGCAATCTCCTTCAGCAAACATGAGAGAAGGTTATTTATATCCAGGAGTCTAAATCCACGTTAGGTAATTCTTCATTTCATATGTTAGCTGAACTGCAGGTGTGCTCGTGCCTGGGAACACCATCACTGACATAGGAAGGCTGAGATTTGGAGGTAAAGTCAGGCTTGGGGACCTTTCCAAGCTCATGGTTTGACTTTTCAGGGGCTGTAACTGAGTGAAGGAGGGAATGGAGATGTTTGCAGAGCAAATTTGAGGGACTGGGAGTGCACACAGCATTTCCCATGGTGGCTTTGGTCTGTGTGATACATTTTTTTGGCTAATGAAGCAGCCAGCTCATTTTCCATAGGTATAATAATTATTTTAATCAACAAATGCATATGCCACACAAGCAGTACATAGGTAAGCCCAACACCTCTCAAAATACTCACTCAGCACACATTTGGAACAACTTTACCTGCTCTTTTCCCACAGTGTGGGAACAATTCCCAAATGCTCCCTTTAAAGAGGTCTGTGCTGAGCTGTTGTGCAGCCCAGCAGAGCTCAGTGTCAGGTCTGCTTCCTGCACTTTGAAAATTAAAATTAAAACTTCCTGTTTTGTTTTTCTACTGGTAATTTAATCTGATTACATATAATCCTTACTCTGCTCTAAATAATTTCTCTCCCTTAATATACTCACAAATTGCTCCCTAATTCCCCATCATCATTATTTTGACCAAACTGTACATATGTCATTTTTAATTTCCACTCTAAATTAGTTCTCTCTGGCTTTGAGAGACAAAGCCAATGTAATTATGAGACATTCTGAGTGATATTTAAGCTTCCCCTCTGCCACCTGGATGGAAAACGAGGGTGAAATCTTAGCTGCAGGTCTGTCAGTTGATTGATTTTTTTAATTAGGCAACACAGTCACACTTCTGCCTCTTCTTTCTTCTCTCTCACCTTTCTCTGATGAGTTCATCAGCTGTAATCCCAGGCCAGGTCGTTGTTTTATCCAGAAGTTTGGGGCACAGGAAGGAATCCAGGCAGTGCCACCCCCTGGCTGCCCAGGCCAGCCTGCTTTGCTGATTCATTACAAAATGCCCCTGAGGCCATGATTTATTTTCGGGAAGCAGAAGCTGCCCTGGTTGGGAAGAAGCTTCACCCACCAGCCTGACATGGAGCTGTGCTGCCTCAAAGACACCCACACACAGCTCCATCTCAAACCTGCCATCCAGCAGCTCCTTCCCACCGAGGAAAAACCCTCAGCTCCCTGAGATCTCCTCTTCACCAGCCTCTCACTCTCTCAGATTTTTATGCCCCCTCTTAAAATACGGTTCCCTGTCAGTGCTTAATGAAGGGAAATTTTTCCAGCAGGAAAAGGTTCTGTTTAAATGTAAGGAAATGAGGATTATTTTTTTCCTGTATCTCTTCAAACCCATAGTAACACCTAATTAAATATTTATGGCAGCTTAGCACGCTCCATAAAGGAGCTGTTGTGTAGAAGGCTCTGAAGCTTCACTCCATACAGTGAAGGAGTGTTTCAGGCACAGGCCAAAGAAGGAGCAGGTGCAGGAGGCAGAGATTCTGTATGTAGGGTCCTGAGGCACTCCAGTGTGCAAAATCAAATGATGTCCAATGCTATGGACTTCACAGCCATGTGTTATAAAAATAGCTGTGCTGGGAGACCAGAAATCTCCACAGGCACAGCCAAAAATAACCACATGAAATGCCTGGAAGGAGCAGATTCCCCAGAGATGGGATTTCTGGAGTCCCGGAGGCAGCCTCCGGCACAGAGCACGATTCCCAGCGAGGGAAAACCTCCCCAACCTTTAGTTGTTGCTGAATCATATAAATCAATTTCCAGAGCCTGCAGCCATATCAGTGATAGGCCTATAAATCTGTCAGGGCTCTGGTATTGTTAGAATTATTCTGTGAATTTTGGTGCAAATTGTGTGCAGACAATGTGCTCTTTCAGCAGGCTTGGATCACACGGGGACCTCGGGGTGGGAAGTTCTGCTGCCCACGCCAGGCAAAACCCATTTCATTCCTGAGGAATACGACTGTTGGTCAAATTCCCCACACAGAAAAGGTAAGAAACCATTCAGAATAATAAGAATACTGACTATAAAATGTCAGGATAGGACTGGCTTCAGGCACAAGGAATAGAAGTGAATATTTAGGGATTTTATTGTTTAGTGATCCCCACAGTTCATGCAGACTGCCCTTTCACAGCCAGAAACAGGAACAAATTGTCCGACTTGCTTTACTCCACAGGAAAGGAAATCTGACTCTTCCCACAGCAAGCAGCCTGGGAACGTCACAAACCCTGAATTATCCCTGCTTGACGAGCTACATCTGCTTTCAGAGGATCTCAAATCATTTCATAACCCTGTCTTTAACGGCGGTGCTGCTGCCTTGGGGCACGTGGGAACAATTTGGCCACTGCAGAGCTCCAGTCTGTGAGAGCAGCACCTCTGCAGGGCTGTGCCTTGCTCTGGCAACAAACCAGGATGAGTTTGGGCAATTTGATGTCAGATTGAGGGGGTGAGGCAGCAGCAGAGCCGCTGTCCTCTATCAGGGGTGAGATCCTGGTTTGGGTCCCAGAGCAACTCATTCCCACCTGGGGACTTAGAGCAGCTTCAGCTTCTGCCAAGTAAAACCTGGCCCAAAACCTTGACCTCTTGGGCCAGCTGTTTTCTGGCATCCATAAAGATACAGACTTTAGGGGAGGCAGGAAAGAATAAATCAGAAATTGTTACAGTTGTGTAAACTCCACAGAAAGCCTGCAAGGAGCTCCTTTAATTTCAGCTTCAGAAGGCAAATGTCAGTTTGGAAGCCTGAGCCACAAACCATAACAAGTTCCTCCATGTGGAAGAGTTTATAAGTTTGGAGGTCAAGGTATTTAGCCACTGATAGCACAGCCTTGGCTTTCATTTGTCTCCTTCTTAGGAGAAAACACAGTTGGATGTGATCTGTAAACTTCCTAGAGCTACACATGCATGTATGATAGCTCAGAAAATAGCAATAATTGCACCCATAATGTGGAGATAAATTAGATTAATTAGTTTATTACAATATAAACGTGTGGTTCTGAAAATCTGCCAAAGGCAAGAGGGTTCTGTGGCCAGGTCTGAAACAGAACAATTCTCCTTAGATCTCTCTGAAAGCAAAGCTGCAGGAAAAAAAATAAAAATATATATATATAAAAGAAATGTTCTGTGTGTGGTGCTGTTGAATCCTTAAGAGTGGTTTCCCAGCTTTGGCCTGTCTGTGCATATTTCCTTCCACAGCTCACAGCCTGCTGCTCTGTTTGATATAAATACAGATCCAGAGCTTCTCTGGTAGCAGAGGTAGTTTGCCACTGTGGGCTGGAATTCACATCAGAAGGCAGGTGCTACCCTGCAAACCATAACCGAAATAAAAATCCACACCAAATCCCTGCCCATCTCTGCTCTCAGGTCGGAATAACATCGCACAGAGCTGTTACTCACTCCTGGATGCAGAGGAGGGAGGAAGCCCGAGCTGCACATGCTTGCACCATCTGCTGGCAGCATCTTCACCGACAGACATTCCTCGGAGGGATTCTGTAATTCCTCATCCACACCTAGCGACACGAGGCCACCGCTATAAAGGTTTAAGATTCAGGTGAGGACTTGTTTTTCTCCATAGCAGAGCAATTTCTGCCAGGTTTTAAGGAATTACACAGCAAAATGACCCCAATACAGCCACCTCAAGCAGGGAACTGCAGAGCCTGGCCTCTTCCAGAGCTGTGCCGCCCCCTCCTGAATTTCTGAACTCCCTGCTGGAATCTCAGCTGAAGAATGGGATCCTGTCAGATTCCTTGCCTATCCCAGACCCTTGATATATATTAAATTAAACACAGCCCTTTGTTCCAGCCACAAACATCATAATGTGAGTGAATGAACAGCTCAAGTGAAAGCGAAACTTGATGAAAGCATTTGTGATGTTGAGGTGTGCAGGGATAGATCAGTTCCTCCTTCTGCCCCACCCCTCGGTACAAGAAGAGGCTGTAATTGGGTCACAGGAGGGAGGTGTCCAGGAAAACCAACATCTCCTCATGCAGGCTGCACTCTGTGGAGTTCACAGCACCAAGAACATCACTAGATGCCCTTGCTTGGCTTATAAAGAAAATTGGCAGTTTTATAAGAGGTAACATCTTTATCCCTGCGAAGCCAAGAGGTCACATTTGACCCTTCAGCTGGAGGATGGAACTGGAGGGATCTCTAGGGCTTCTCCAGGTGCAGCTCCTGATTACAGAGGAGGATTACAGAGAGGTTGGCCCCTGAGTCATCAGGCACTAAACCACTACTGAGGGGCAGGAACTCCCAGCGTGGTGACTCAGTGGGAATCAGACCATGGAGCAGAGGGACAAATGACACATGAGTAAAAGTCCAGGAAACCAAAGCTAAGGCAGAGAACAGCTGAGCTCCCTCTGTTATGTGAATGGGTTCTCTCTCCTAAGAGGAACAGCATCACAGTAAGCCCAGGGTCATGAACACACACCTGTCCACAAGAGATTTATGGAAAAATAAGAACCAATTTACAAGGGACAACTGAACAAAGAAATTCCCTTTGAGTAGATTTGGAGTCTGTCAACGGATGTGTCAATTCCAGCTGTGGCTGTGCCAGGGCCACCTGAGCTATGAGCAACAATTTCTTGTTCATTGCAGAATCCCAGACTGGTTTGGGTTGGAAGGGACTTCAAAGATCATCTCATTCCACCCCCTGCTATGGGTAGGGACACCTTCCACTATTCCAGGTTGCTCCAAACCCTGTCCAACCTGGCCTTGGACACTTGCAGGGATGGGGCAGCCACAACTTCTCTAGACAACCTAAATACTTGTAAGGACATAACAATTTCTTTTTGGGAACACAACTACTGCAAATTTATTTGCCAGGCAAGCCCACGTGGTTTGATGTGAACATCACAAGGGTGATCCGTGTGCCATAAGCAAACAAAGTGTTTTCATATCACTTTGGGGATCACAGGATGTGCACAACCAGGGTGGCACAGGGCTGAATCAGCAGCAGACCATACAAGGCAGCTCTGTGAGCACAGCAGAAGTTTGCAGAAAATCTACAAAAATGGATGTTGGCACAAACGTGACATCCTATAGAACAATAGGGATTCTGTGCTGCCTTTCCAAAGGGGCTCGATCACATCAGCCCCTGCCCAGGCACTGCAGGCTCTGGACACAACATTAACTCTGTTTTCCTCCCAGCACAGAGCAGGAGCCTCTCCCTGCTCCTGTCTGGCTGCTCTTGGCAGCTGCAGGGCCTCCAGGAGGGTCTAATCCCACCCCTGTAGGGAAACCTTCTTCCTCAGGGAGTCCCTTCCCCATCCAAACCACCATCCACCCTCCGAGGCATTACAGCCAGCCAGCAAAGTCCAGTGCCTCTTTTCAAAAACACACATAAAAGCTGAATCAGGTGGTGAAAGGCTGTAGGAAACCACATTTTTCTTGTTGTTCTTTTCCCCTCTTATATTGACCTTTGAAAAGGAGCCCTTGGGCGGATCCGGCGCGCAGCGTTCCAGGCAGCGGGGCTGACCTCCCGCCGTGGAATTTCACCTAGTAATTTCTGTGACACACAGAAATCCTTGGAGCAGCTTGTCTGGCCTCAGAAGTAAATCTAAGTGCCTGTGGCTTGACAAATAAACAATCTGAAAACGCTTAATGACTCACAACCCTGCCTAAGAATAGCTGAACTCTGCAAGATGGAAATTCAGCGCAGGGAACGCAGCCTCCGATGCTGCCCGAGCTGGAAGCCAGGGGACCCAGTGGGAGATGGGCAGGGAGAGGCTGTGGCTGCATTCCTGATGTTCCCTCCCAGCTCCTGGCAAGCAGCATCTCAGAGGATTCTTCGATATTCATGTGTATCAGCCACCCTGGAGCGCTCCCCAAATTCACCTAATCCGCTTTTTAAACAAATTATCGGGTTTCATTTGTGCAGACAGCAAAGTTCTCCTTATTTATCCCGGTTTGTTTGAAAGCACCATTTATTCTCTGGGATTAAAGAGGGGTCATACAAGTTACCCACATCTCTATATTACCCTTCCAAGCACCTACAGCTCATGCAAAAGACTATTTTTAAATCCAGTTATTGAGCAAGTAAAAGCCTCTGACTGAAAAGGGGAACTGGGTTTGGCTGTTTCCTCAAAAAGGAGGGTTTTGGTAGCTGGTGCTTTTCTGAGGCACACTTACAGAAACGTGTTCTGTGAGCTGCCACCACAGCTTCTTACCCCTCTACACACCTTTGAGCACTTTAACCCCAGGGAAAAGAGAACAAAAACAAGTTCAGCTGAATGTCTGTGACCACAAGAGCTTCCTGCAGGTGACCAAAGTTTCTGCTGCAAAAGCCTCGTTGTTGTCATTAGGGCTCAGGGAATCATCCTGGGCTTTGGGATGAGCACAAGGGATGGGTAATGGATACAGTGCATGGTCCCAGGAGCAGCAGGAGAGGTGCTGTGTCTCCAAGGCCATGGCTGCACATCAGAGTTGGTTTGTTGATCAGGATCAAGAGAAGAAAATAATGTCAGAATCACCCCCCATCTCCACCAGCAAAAAAAACCCCAAACCCAGTATGATCCCTCTCTTTTGGGCACTGCCAGAATACCCTGGACAGCAGGAGCAGGGGCTGTCCTGGGGAGGCTGAAGGATCCCACACTTTGCCCTTAGTTCTCTGGTGTGTTAGACTCCAGAAATGTGCTCCTCTCACTCAGCACCTGAGCCCCTCACATGGAAATGAGGGCAGACTGCCTCTGGGCAGAGCCCCGTCACTCCTGAACTGGGTAATGGGATATTTTATTCCTCCCTGTTTACCAGGAGCCTGGGCACTGCCAGGAGGGCTCTGGAATTACTGGGTGGTTGAGCAGCAGCCTCAGATCTCCCCCTGTGGTGTTCCCAGTCAGACTTTAAAGGTCTTTGGGTTCTTCTCGAAGGGAGGGGGGATCCCAGTGAGCCACATCCATCCCCACTGGATGCTGAGTTCCTGGCCCAGATGGAAACCATGTGCTGCCCCAGCATCACAGGGGCTGCTGCTCTCCCACGCTCTGGAACAGCTGGAGCAGGGCTCGGATTTGCCCCCGTGTCTCAAAGACAAGGAAAATCAAAAGTTTTACCTAGCGTTGGAGGTACTATTTGGCATCACTAAACCGATTTCTGCTGGACCCCACTTGGTGCAGCTGGATGAGCACGTGGGATTGGGCACATGGGGAAGCTCAAAGCCGAAAACCCAAACTGCCTTTTCTTTATAATTTTCCATGTGATTGGATTCAGGAACAAGGGCCCGATGTGAACCGGGCGGGGCTGAAGGGCCGAGCCAGAGAACAGCTGGTGCAAAAACAGTTCAAGTTCTGCATCCCGAGCCCATCCCCGCAGATTTCCCTTCCCACAGCTCTCGATCCGCATCTGTGCAAACAGGATGAGCCACAAAAGTATAAATAAAGCGTTAAACTGAATACCGCGGGCATGAGAGAAAGTTAAAAAAAAAAAAATATCCCAAAAAGCAGCTTTCTAGCCTCCCACAGCAGCCGCTCCTGCTGGCTCCCGCTGTCCCGCCTGCAGCCCATCCCCGCCGCCTCGGGCCGGCCCCGCTGCCCGGGGGAGGGCACCGGGTCCCGCCCCGCCCCCGGGTCCGCCTCGGGTCCCTCCCGGAGGAGGCAGCGGGACCGCGGCGCTGCGATCTGCCCGTGCAGGTACGGCCGCGCCGGGCACCGGGAACCGGGCACCGGGAACCGGGCACCGGGTACCGGGAACCGGGATCCGGGATCCGGGCACCGGGATCCGGGCACCGGGGCACCGGGAACCGGGCACCGGGCACCGGGAACCGGGAACCGGGCACCGGGATCCGGGCACCGGGCACGGGGATCCGGGCACCGGGATCCGGGCACGGGGCACCGGGATCCGGGTACCGGGATCCGGGCACCGGGATCCGGGCACGGGGCACGGGGATCCGGGCACCGGCACCGGACACCGGGATCCGGGAACTGGGCACCGGGATCCGGGCACGGGGACCCGGGCACCGGCTGCCGGGAGGCTCCGGGGCCCTGGGGCAGTTTGAGGCGGTTTTGGGGGGTTTGTGTCTGGGCGTGCTCGGGAGCATCGGGAACAGCGCTGGAGGATGCTCGGGGGTGCGCTGGAGGTGCTCCTGGGCTGCGCTGGAGGATGTTCAGAGGGATGTGAAAGTGTTGTGAAAGTGCTCAGGGATGCTCCAGGATCCTCAGGGAATGTGTGGGAGCGCTTTGGAGGGTGCTCCAAGGGGGATCCTGGGTGTGCTCCAGGCGGGATCCTGGGTGTGCTCCAGGGGGGATCCTGGGTGTGCTCCAAGGGGGATCCTGGGTGTGCTCCAGGGGGGATCCTGGGTGTGCTCCAGGGGGGATCCTGGGTGTGCTCCAGGGGGGATCCTGGGTGTGCTCCAAGGGTGCTCCGGGCTCTTGGCCCCTCGCGTGGCTGCCCGGGGCAGCAGCAGCCGTGGCTCTCTCGGGACAGGAGTGTTTCCAGAGCACCCCTGGCTCCGGGATGGAGGCACTGAGCGTGGCTGGGAGAGGGCAGGAAAGCTCCGAGCCCTGGTGGGACCCCCAGAGGTCACCGTGTGAGGGCTGGGGCATTGCAGTGGAAGCTCCCAGAGTTGTGTTTAGCCTCAAAGCCGAACCGTAAAACCCTGCCTGGCCATCAAGATGTGGCTCAGCCAAGCCCCAGCCCAGCCTCCAGGCTGAGCGTGGTCTCCCCCCTGCCCGCAGCCTCTCCCCGTTTCCTTGCCCGTTGCAGCCGCCGCACGGAGCAGCTCCCGGTCCCGAAGTCATTTCTGCTCTGTCCGGAGCTCCGGGAGCGGAGGGACGGGCAGCATCGCCTTTCCCCGGCCGTGCACGCTGCCAGGGCATTTCTGAGCAGCCCAACTCTGCCGGGACCAGGCGTGCCCCGAGCAGCTTTCCTCAGCTCCCAGTGGCCAGCTGGTGATTTCAGTCAGGCCTAAGAGCTGGGGCTGTGCTCCGGGAGAAATCAGGAACGGGGAGCACTGATCGCTGGAGAAGAGGCTGGGTGGTCCATGAGGAAGTCGGTGAAGGCAGAACGTGGGTTGGATAATCTCAGCTGGAAGTTCACGTGAGTTCAGGACGGAGGAAGTCGTGGTCTGGATGTTCTGGCTGTGATGTTCACCATGCAGGGGTGGAAATGTGTCTGGTCTCTTCAGGGATATCTCATTTTCCTGACAGCTCTGGGATGTGATACCACCAGGATGGGTTTCCCTTGTCCAGAGCCACCCCAGATATTAAATATTTTAGTTGTGTTGCCCAAATGAAATTGGTGAACACCCAAAAACATTGCTGTGGTTGCTACCCTTGCCCTGCATAAGCAATGCTAAAAAATCAGCATTTGCCTTTGGATGTGTTTTGCAGTCTTCCACGTGATTTGTGTTTGATTTTGGATGGGCTAAATGGGCAAAGCTGATCTCTTAAATGATACCTGAGATGGCAGAGGAGGGGAACCTGTAACTTCACATTAATCATTGATTATTTGTCACTTTGATTGTAATATTTAAAAAATAAATATATTTACTGAAACGACAGTCACCTGGCTGGGGAGGTCCTGTGGTTGAGGAGGGGTCAGTGAGTGGATTCATTCAGACAGTCCTGAAGCTGGAAGATGAGATGTCAGGGAACCTGTTGCTGCTGAAGATGAGATGTCAAGGGAGCTTGTTGTTGCTGTGGGCTCTATCAAACTCCAGGTGCAGTTTCCTGTGAATGGGAAAACCATTCTGCTCCTCTCCAGAAAGTCTTGTTGTGAGGAAGGTTTTATCTCCCCGGTGTCATCCCCTCAGGAATATGACATTCCTTCCCATCAAACAACTCTGGCATGGGAACCTTTCAGGAGGGAGAGGTTTGGTCTCAAAGCATTCCTTGAATCAGGAGCAGTGTTGAGATCCTGGGACACGGCTGCTGCATGAACATAGGCTCATTCACGAGCTCGGTCCCAATTCAGGTCCCTCCCTTGGTGGTTTTACAGCTGCCAAATATTTTAAAAGTCGTATTTTCATCACTGTGTGTTGCAGCCCAACTCATCAAATCTTGGGTCTTTTTAAGGAAGCTTTGGGAGCAGCCACAGGTTTGAGCATGACCCAGTTGATGAGGGGAAAAAAGTCAATATGTGAAGTTATTGTATTTTCCATTTGGTGCCCCACTTGACAGGGGTTATGTGACTCTGCCTGGCTCCAGAGCAGTGGGATGCAGATTTTGGTCAATAAAACCCTGACCCCAACTCCAGGGGTGTGAAGGAGCCCATGGCTTGGGGCAGAGATCCTTACAGTGACACTGCCAGGGGACAGCAGTGGGGAGGAACCGGCTGCAGGGAGCTCCTGCTGCAACCCTGTTGATTTTAAACCTCAGTGGAATTCATGTTTCTGGAAGCCTCGAGTCCTGCCCATCCCAGGGTTTAAACAGCACATGATAAAGAAGGTGGTGTCATTATTAAGGTAATACACTGCCCAAATGGAGAATTTGGTGGAATCAGAAATGTGAAGTATGGTGAAAAACCTACCCAGACACAGAGGTCTCCATCTTCAAAGTGAGAATATTTTAAATTCGTCTTTGCAGCTGGTTCCTCTGCCTGTCAGGGTTGAATGTGGTGTGAGTGAGAAAGCTGAAACTACACCAGCAATGTAAAGTCTCAGTGGCTGAGACTTGGTCAAAAACCTGGAGGAAAATCCCCATTTCCTAAATGGGTGAGAGGTGGGAAATGCTGCTCCAGAGCTCCCAGCTCCTGTTATCCACACAGAAATCACCAGCAGAGGAGGAAGGCGGCACATCCACCCTCTCTGCAGTCCCAATCAATGAGGACAGTGATTTCAGGTGGCCTGAAAAAGAAATTTTCCTGTGTGAAGAGGTTTTTAAACTTTTCAGGAGTGTGATCAATCCAAGTCTTGTTGGCTCAGGTCAGAAATCGATGTGAAATGGCTCCGTGTCTCCATGGGGGATTGCGGTGGTTGCCCAGGGAGGAGGAGAGAAATGCAGACAAAAGGGTTTTCCTAAAAGCACCTAAAATTTCCCACTTTGACCATGTGGGAGTTATTCAGTGTCATGGCAGCAAAGCTTGACTTGTCCCAAGGTCAAGGAGGTAGAAACCAGCAGCTTGGAAGAGACCAGAAACCACAGCAGGGCTTCATTGTTTTCTCTCAAAACTTGTGGGATTGAGGCAAAGAGAGCAAACATTAGAAACGAGGCACCTCAGATTTTTGTCTGCCTTCTGACTGTGGAGCACTTTTGTTTCAGGGCTTTGGGTGCTTTTTGTGATGGCCTGGCTCTGGGAAAGAAGACTTTAGGGAAAACACCACAGTTTTCAAGGCACGGGATAAAATCACAAGAATCGACCAAAGCTTTTGTAAGTCCTTGGCTGGAATGAGCTGGAGGTCAGTCAGAAAAGAGGTTATCAGAGGAGGGGGTGAATGTGATCATTTTCCCCTCCTGGTAATCCATAAAAGAGGGAGAGAGTTTGGATATCTGATACCTCCAGGTCTGAGCCGTCTCTAATGGAAATGCTGGCAGGAAGCTCATAACATTTATTAGACAGCAACGAGCAGCTTTAATAAAATCAGTGTCCACACAGCTTTATTACAGACGTCGGGAAAGGGGCCTGAAATGGCTGTTTAAGTACCAAGGGTTGCACACCCAGGGCTTGCTGAAAGAGATCCTCTTCTTTATTAAGTGCTGCCGGGTTCATTATTCAGCTTCCTTGTGAACGTCTCCGTTCAAACCCCGGGGAGGCCCCACACGCCTCCAGGATGTTTTCCATGTGCACAGCCCCCAGCTCCAGCCCCATCCGCCTCCTCCTCCGCTGCTTTTTTTGCAGAGAGGGTGGGAGGCCAGCCTGGACCTCTCCATCATCAGCCACAAGCTGATGGGTTGCAGAGAGAGCTCGTCCCTCTCCAGCACTCCCAAATTGCTTCCAGCTCCCAGCTCTGCTCTGGAGATGCCCCGGGCAGGCAGCAGTGGAGGGAGTTTCCTCTTGGGGTGTGATAAGATCCCGGTGCTGAGGGGCCCCCATTGTCATCAGCCACGTGCTGAGACCATCCACTGACCCCAGGATGAAGGCTCTTCCCATAACTTACAGGTTTTGCATCCTAAATCCAGTCCTGCTCTGCCTCAGCACGTGCCGTGGGTGATACCAGCACAGAGGGAAGGCTGCCCAGCACGTGTGCTGTGGCTGCAGGCTGGGATGGATCCGGCTTGGAAACTTTTCCTCCTGGTGCTGTTGGGTTTATAGCAGTGGCTCAGGCATTGTCTGGTCTCCCCAGTTTAATTTTGGGTCTGCTCAGCTGCCTTCTTCCCCCTCAAGCTGCCATTCCAAGGGATGCTGTGGGGCACAGGACCACTGCCAGTGGTGATTTTGTGATGCCAGACACACGTGGGAAGGTGGCTGGTGGGCTCCCAGGATTCAGACCTCATCCATCAGGAACTCTGTTTGCTCTCACTTCGGGAAACCTCATGACAACTCCTTGCAAACCAGGACTTTAAACTGCTTTTATTTAGCTAGGTATTTATTTAATCCCGCAAAGTTTTCAAACCTCTTTTTTTTTCCTCCTGGAGGGAAACTCCTTCCCGCGGCTGTGCCAGCGGGCAGCGGATCACAGCGGAGATCCCACCCGTGTGCACGTCCCCAGCAGACTGGAAGTGGGTTATTTTTCTTCCTCTGCAGTGAAAACAGAATTGAAAAATCCGTACAACAAATATTCCCCGAGAGGCCATTTTTATTCCTGGTATGTCCATTTGCAGTGGTAGCTCAGGCGGTTGTTGTGCAATCCAGACCGCCTGGATGGAGCAGGTTTGGTGTAACCCTTTGGGTACCAAGGGTCAGCTCTGTCTGAGGGTCACCCTGAGGTGATGCTGCCGCTCTGCTCAGCCCCGTGAGGCACATCTGGACTGCTGTGTCCAGCTCTGGGCTCCTCAGGACAAGAGGGACATGGAGCTGACAGTGGAGGCTGTGGGGATGAGGAAGGGCCTGGAGCATCTCCGTGCTCAGGAAAGACTGAGAGAGTTGGGCCTGGCCAGTCTCAAGAAGAGAGGACTGAGAAGGGGACCCGTCCATGGATACAAGTATCCAAAGGGAGGTGTCAGATGGACCAGGCTGTGCTCACTGGTGCCCAGCAATGGGACAGGAGGAATGGGCAGAAACTGATGCCTGGGAATTTCCTGAACATGAGGCAGAACTTCTTTCCTGGGCAGTGACCGAGCCCTGCACAGATTGTCCACAGAGGCCATGGAGTTTCCCTCAGTGGGGATATTCCAGACCTGTCTGGACACACTCCTGAGCAAGGTGCTCTGGGATAACCCTGCTGGAGCAGGGAGGTGGCACTGGATGATCTCAGTTGTCCCTGGATCGCTTTGTGATGGACCCGTGCTGGAGAAAAGAGGGGGTGAAGGCCAAACCTGCCATCCCACAGGGATTGTCTGTGGGCAGGGGAAGGCAGCATCCAGGGAGGCAGCAGTGGTGGCCAGGAGGGGTGGATGGGATGGCTCTTGAGCCACTTTGGGGCCGTCTGGTTCCTCTCATCCATGGGAGCAGCTGGCAGAGCAAACCCCCCCAGCAGCTGCGGTGCCTGATGTGAAGCAGCAGCAGTTTCAGGCCATGACCTCAGTTCTCATGCCTGGGGGACAACCTTGGTGAACCCCTTCCCCACTTCCCACCCTGCAGCAGCCCTCTTGGGCAAAGCTATCAGAGGCTGGATGTGAATCCATCAAGCACCAGCCCATAATTAATTAATTTGCGTGTTTTGACTCCTTCCCTTCATAGCTCCCGATTAAAAGCTTATTTAAAGGGTCACAGACTTCTTCAGTTCCAGAGGGATTAAATGTGGGAACAACTGTAGGTAATTGCAATGAGGAAATGCTCCAAATTAAAGCTTCCTGCTAGGTCTGTCCATTGGGAAAACCAAACAATTCTTTCAGAATGACTTTACATCAGCATCATACAGAAATACGTGTATTTTTTCTGTCGTGCTGCTTTGTCTGGAGAACACAAGTGGCAGAATGTGCTCAGAAAAGACGCACAAGCGTAACTAAAGCAGAAGAATTCAGCAGAAAACGAGCCAACGTGCTCTGGAGTTGGTTTGGAACCTCAGGCTCAGTAATTGCTTGTGAAAGCAGAAAGCCATCGACACCGAGCCGTGGCCCCGCGCGGTGTGGGATGGAGCCGCGTGGGAAAGGCGGCATTTGGGAAAAGCAGTGTTTGGGAAAGGCGGCATTTAACCGGCTGCTGAAATTATTTTTCATTCCTTGGGTCGGAAGTTTAACCCATCCGTGCCTCGGGGAGAGCTGGCAAAAGGACAAACACTGCTGGTTGTCTACGCGTCCAGATACTCTGCTTCCTGCAAAGGCAAAACTTGTCTGCTTTTCTTCAAAGTTAATGTGTTAAAGTCCCGTTTGGGGGGTTGCAGGGAGCTGGAGCAGCGCCAGCAGCTCTGCTCTCACACAGTGACAAGATGTGGTTTTCCTCCCTAGCGTGAGATTTGGGTTGTGCTGCTCGTTCAGCGATGGGAAAGGTGCTGTGTGATGGGAGTCCCTGGTGAGAGCCCCCAGCAGAGCCCCCGGGTCCCAGGGGATGCCTCCACTTCCCAGGGTTTTCTTTCCCAGCCCTGGAAGAATTTTGCAGCCCTGAACCCCTCGGCTTTGCAAGCGTGAGGTTGTTGGAAGTTCAGTGCAGAGACTGAGGGATTTGTCCCTGTTGCCAGCCTGGAGGGGCAGCAATCCAGGATGCCCGAGGGGAATGCCAATGCTCAGGACAGGCTTGGGGTGGGCACTCTGCCCGTCACTGAGCCACATGCCACGAGCACCCTGCCCAAAATCACAGGATCACAGACTGGTTTGGCTTGGGAGGCACCTTAAAGCCCTTAAATCTCCTTCCACCCCTTGCCATGGGCAGGCAAATCTTCCACTATCCCAGGCTGCTCCAACCTGACCGTGGCCACTTGCAGGGATCCAGGGGCAGCCACAGCTTCTCCGGGCAGCCCATTCCACGTGTCTGCTCCACCAGCTGGAAGTTTGGATGGATAACCCCAGAGCCAGGGGCTGGAGAGTTTGATACGGACAGTGGCACTGTCCCCTCCCCGGGGACACCGGGACACTCTGCCCGTGTGTCCATCCCGTCCGGCATCTCCTGGGGCTGTGGATGGATGGGGACAAGGGCGAGGGGCTGTGCCTGCTCCACACGTGGGAACGCGGCTCCGCCGGGAGGATTTGGGGACACTGAGCCCTTCTGCAGCTTCCCCCAGGCTGCGAGTGGCGGCAGCCGGCTGCGTTTCCTGGGGAGAGGCGCTCGTGGAATTGCTAATGCTCCAGCCGGAGGTGCAGCATGCGGAGGGCTGCAGCTGCAGCAGCAGGTACGGCAACAACCCCGCCGTTAATTATTGACTCTCTCTCCAATTATCAGCCCTGATAAGGAAGTGCCCCCCTCGACAGCCCAGGCAGCGCTTGGTGCTCTGGGTTTTCTGAGAAAGGTAACTATTCCCTGGAAAAGTAACTCGCTTTATGCACCGGGATTCGACTGTCCTCGTAAAGGTCATCCGAGAGCCGTGGGCTGCTCTGTTGGAAAATCAATCCCTCTTTTGTGCTTCTTGGTTTAAACTTGTATTTGCTTTCTGAGCAAGGTCACAGCTCAGCTGACCAACTTTGTAACTGCTGGAACAGGCTGGGGTCCAGCCACGCCGCGTTTGCTGCTCCGAACCCTTCGCTGCCGGCTCTGGCCATGGGAGAAGATGCTTTGGAGGGAGGCGAGAGCTGCTGCTCCTCGGGGGGTTTGTAGGTGCCAGCATGAGCAGGTAACATGACAAAATGCTTTGCTAACCAGTTTTTTCCTTTCACCACGAAGTGCTGGAGCTGCTGCTGCACTGCAGGAGAACAGACAGGCAGAGCTCAAATCATGTTGTGTTACAGCTAACACGACTGAGCTGGTGGATTAGCTTATCTGTGGGCTCAGGGTTAACTGTTTCCCAGTTAAAATTACTAGCAAGACACTCTGGGAGAATGGATTTTGTGGATGTTTGTGGTATGTGGTTGAGTTAATTTGTAATTTAAATGTTTGGGGGTGTTGTGGCGCTGTCCTTTCTGCTGGCTGGGGTGGCTGGTGGAGCTGCTCACATTGCCTGGCAAGTGGCATGGAGTGAAAGAAGGGTTAAATGTGAGTGTAAAGAGCCAGTGTTTGAGTCCAGGCTGGTTAAAAAGACAGCACATTGTCCCTGCAAACAGGCTGCCCCAGGGAATAAAACCACTTCGCTCTGTGCTGTTGCCTTCTCACATATTTGGCTTCTCCGTTTCCATTTCTTGATGTATTTATTCCTGCCTTGAGAAAAACAGCCTAATTCCAATCTGGATTAATCCTCTCTGTCTAGCCAAGGTGAAAATCAGCGATGCATAGGAGAAAAAGAAATGTTGTCAATTTTATTTAATGGAGAAATCTCAGCAAATATAGAACCTGACAGAGGGTCAGGCTAACAGGTTTTAGCAGGATGGAGACGCACCTAAAGCTGTTACCCTTCCTCAAATTATGGGCTGGACCCTGGGTGTAGGGGTCTGCTACTTCTGGCAGATGACTTCATATTTTAATCTCATTTTTCTTAGGGACAGGCATGGGAGAGCAGCTGTGGGGTCCAAAGAAGCACATTTTTGGCTCTAAGCCATCCTTCTCCGTGCCTGAGCTGCCCCAGAGGGGACAGCAGAACATCAGCAAGCTGGTTGGGTACATTCAGCATCCTTTTACGAGGCGATTTTGAAGAAGATTGGTCAAAGGAGAGTAGTCGTAGTATCAATTTGGGCTGTAGAGTTGGGACCTGGCCAGCTCATAAATGATCCAAATAGATGTAATTATCTAGATATTAAAAACTATCCTATTCACTGGCTTTCCCCCCCAGTTCTGAATAAATGACCTACAAGAGTGGAGTGTAGCTGGTTAGGCTGGAATTGTCTGCAGTTGGAAAATTAAGGGAAAGAAACAACATTTGAGAAAGAGGCTGGTGTTTGTTTTGGCACGTGCTGTTTGTTGGCAGGAGGAGACAGAAGGAGCTGCCCTTTGCAGAAGGAGTGTGGTTAATTGGAGAGCACATCAGGAGCTTTCCAGGAGCTCACAAGGTGCTGGGTGGGCATCAATGTGACCCTCTGTGACCCCAGTGGAGCTTTGGAGAGCTTTGATGTTCTCCTTGGGCTGGGACCTTCCTGATTTTCCATCAAGGCTGTGCATTGACCATAACCATGCCTACCTGATTGACAGCTAATTGTTTCTTAAAAGGTTTTGATCTTTCAAAGGATTTGTTACAGAGACATAGAATGGCTTGGGTTGGAAGGGACCTTGAAGATCATCTCATTCCATGGGTGGGGACACCTTCCACTAGACCAGGTCACTCACAAGCTGGCCTTGGACACTTCAGGGATGTGGCAATGTCCTGTGGTAACAATACAGCAGAATTTGACTTCATTTTTTAGCTGGTCTTTGGTAAAGGTCAGCTGGAGCCCCTTTGTGGGGAGCTCTGGATCTGTGGTCAAGTGCTAAAGCCCTCGCTGAGGCAAAGCACTGCAGGCAGAAAATGAGTTCAGACTTGAGTGGTTTGGTCCATGAGGTGGGTGTGAGCTGGGGCTGGCTCAGCACAGGCTTTGTGCTGCTCTGTCCTGCCCTGAGAATGTTGCATAGCTCAGGGATGCACTGGAGGAGCAGGGATGGACTTCCAAGTGGCTGTGGAACCGTCTCTGGCCAGGAACCAAACTGGATACTGTAAGGAGAGTCATAAACAAACAACCTACTGTTCAGGAAACTCCCACTTCATCCTCTGTGGCAGAAATTAAAACCAGACCTTCTCCCTTGGAGCGTTGTTGTCCTCCTCACACAAGCCAAGCACAGTTGGACTGTGATGTCCAACTGCCCCAACCTCCTTCACCCTTCCCTGCCTCCTCCCTGTGCCTTTCTAAAGAATTGGGAGGAGAAAAGCTTTACCCAGGACCTTTCTTGGTTTTTCCCAGCCTTAATTTCTCATGCTTCAGGATGGTCTCATCTGGGTCCACGTGATGGGAAGGAGCTGGAGGGTAACCCAGCCCAGAAATGGTGTGAAGATCTCAGTGCTGGCCGTGGTGGATCTCCACCTGAAGTTGTTCCCTGAGCTGAAAGCAATTTGTCTGTGGTTCAGTGCACTTTGGTGAAGGTTCTTTTTAACAGCAGGGACGTGAAGTCTTGTCATTTGAACAAGATTCAACATAAATTTTGAATCTTTGCTTGTTATGGATTTAAACAAAAAAAGGCAAACCAGTAATTTCTGTGTGTAGTTTATATCCCTGTTGTCAGGGATCTTTTATCATGTTGGATATCTCCAGCTCACAGGGGTCAGTGAAGGGTCCCTGTGCCATTGATCTCAAGTAATCCCAAATGTCTGTCTGTCCTCACTGGCCATCAAACCCTGTGTGATGCAGGGGATGTTTTACAAGGACCAGCTCCCTGGGATGTGTCTGTCAAGCACAAGTTGTTGCCTCTGGAAAAGGAGCTATTGATTTTAGCAGCTTCAAAGCTCTTGGACACCACTGGGCTGCAGAAGATGGGAAGTAGGAGGGGGGTGGCCTTTGAAGACTTGTAAGGCTTTAAGGAGAGATGAAGTTCCCATGGCTGTGTTATTTTATTAAATTAAAAATATCCATTTCTTTTTTTTTCAGGGGTGAAGCGACTCCTCAGCCCTTGCCAGAAGATGTTTAAGTGACAGCCCAGTTAGACCCCACCATGGAGAAGACAGAAGGTATGGAGCCTACAGGATGTTTATTTGTTCATTTATTCCTTGAAAAAAACCCAAAACAAACCAACCAAGCCCTGCAATAATTTCCTTACCAGAAATGCTGTAAATAACCTGTTCTCTGTGGATGTGGGGCTAAGAGTTGAAAAATGCATCGTTCATTATTATGCAGATTTCTTGAAAACTGCAGCAAAGCAGCTCCCAGCTCTAGATCAGCTCATTTTTGTCCTCACATGCTCTGTGACAGATCCCTGCTCCCACCCTCCAGCTGTGCTCCTGTGCCCTGGGATGACCCCAGTGGTGCTTTCCCTCTGTCCTTCCTCTGACTTCCACCCAGACAGCGCCTCACAATCTCAGTGATGCTCTGTGAGGAGCAGCACCAAAATCTGTTCCAAATTGTCCTCATCCTCTCCAGCTGCTCCACCAGGATGGAGACAAAGGGGTCAGCCACGGGCCCTGGTGCCTCCTCCTCCTCCTCATGGACCCCAACTTGTTTGCTCAGAGGTGCAGAGCAGCCCAAACCACTGTGATTTCAGGGACTTGCATAAAGGGAACCATTGGTGGTGCAGAAGTTGAACTGTTAACCCCAAGCTGGAAACCTGGGGGCTGTGAATGGAAATTTGCAGCTGGAGATGGCTGTGTTGAAGTGGGGGGATTCTGGTGGAGAGCTGTTGTTTGTCTGTGCTGGCTGGGTGGGCAAACACGCTGACACCCATTTAGTGGTGATTTGCCTCAGTTAGGAGCAGTGCTGGGAGCTGAGCTGGTCACCTTGAGATGAGCGTGTTCCGCATGGCCGCGGCTGGCGCTGTCTGTGTCCAGCCTCTCTGCCCAGATCCATCATTTTCAAGGAATAATTTGTGACCTGGTGGTTGCAGATGAAGCAAGGCAATGATTTTCCTCCTTGGTGTGCACTGAATTTCCTGCTTATGCCACTGGAAAGTTAAAACCAAACCAAAAGCCTTGAAAAATGTCATTGTCATAGATTGATCCCATATTCTATTATTGAGCTGGATTTATTATCCACCAGGCAGCTCTCTGTACCTACACAGACACGTAGCTCTGCCTGCAAAACCTGCTGTTTGCTTAATTGCCAATTAGAGTCATGATTTCAGGAAATTTTTGGCTTCCTCAGTGCAACAATTACCTGATGTACCTCTGGAAAACCAGATCAGAGCTTGGTGTGTGCCACTGTGTCTCTGCACAGCTTCACCACGAGCCTCCACGATAATGAGCTGCAGCCCCTGCCTGCCCAAAACTGAGATGAAAAGAAAAAAAAAACATATTCCCCCTGCTCTAAGCAATTATTTTCCCCAAAATTCAATAATTTCTTCTTTTTCTGGGGGTTGTTCCAGCAGATGGCCAGCTACCCAAACCCGATGGGGACAGGGAGCAGCCCCGCAGCCTCCCCTACTCCTTGGAGACACCCTACGGCTTCCACTTGGACCTGGACTTCCTGAAGTACGTGGATGACATCGAGAAAGGCAACACCATCAGGAGGGTCCACATCCACCGCAGAGCCAAGCAGCCCAAATTCAACACCCTGCCCCGAAACTTCAGCCTGCCCGAGAACGGCTCCCGCGCCTGCTCCAGCGCCTCTCCCAGCAAGAGCTGGACCTCCACCTGCTCCTTCCCGCAGCGAAAGGCATCCCTGGGCGAGGAGCCCCCCCGAGCCCCGCTGCCCGCCGAGGCGGAGGAGCCGAGCTACCGCCGGAGAGCGCTGCTGGCCGAGACGCGGCGGCAGGCGGAGCTGGGCTGGCCGCAGGATGCGCTCCGGGCGCGGCCGCAGCTGCTGCGAGCCTCCAGCATGCCCGATGCGCTGCCCCCCGGCCAGACCCCCCCGGCCGGAGCCTCGCCCCTCCGGACCCCTCCGCAGCACCGCCACGACCAGGGAGGCTCCGAAAGCACCTCCCGGCCCGGCTCGGCCAGCAGCGCGGTAATCCCGCAGCGGGAGATGAGCTGGGAGCAGGACGGCTCCTTGGGGCATCCCGGCTCCTTGGGGCTTCCCGGCTCCTTGGCGCATCCCGGCTCCTTGGCGCATCCCGGCTCCTTGGGGCATCCCGGCTCCTTGGGGCATCCCGGCTCCTTGGGGCATCCCGGCTCCTTGGGGCTTCCCGGTGGGGTTCTGCCGGGGCTGGGCCCCGTGCAGCCCCCCTGGCAGAACCAGCAGCTGCAGGTGGTGATGGAGAGCGGGGGCGAGGAGAGCGATGCCGCCGATGCCGGCAGTGAAGCAGCACCGCCGGCTGCCCCCCAGCTGGCAGAGGAGAACGTGAACCCTGCGGAAAGGCTAAGTGTGAGCGAGGTAGATCTGAATGTGCTGAAGGAAGGTGAGAAGAGGAATGTCCAGGATGGAGGGGACAAGGAGGGCGGTGTTCCCCAGGCTCCTGATGGTGGAGAGCCCGGCGGGGTCGCGGCACTGAAGCAGCAGATTGCTGAGCTGGAGGAGCAGCTGGCTAAGAAGAAAGAGGAGCTCGAGCAGGTCAGGGCAGTGCTGGAGCAGCAGGATCATGAGATCCAGGAGAAGGAGAAAAGCATTAAGCTGCTGGCCAGCTCCAAAGCTCAGCTGGAAGAGCAGCTGTGCCAGGAGAAGTCCAAAGAGGCTGAGCCGCGGTGGCGGCGGGGCAGCGGGGCCTTGCAGTGCCTCGATGCTGCGGTGAACACCGAGCCCTCACAGGTGCCAGGGGTCAGGCAGGCCCAGGACAAAGGCATCAACGTCAATATCCCACTCTCCACCAGATCCATCGGCTGCGGTGCCCACGGGGCAGACGGCACCAACGCGGAGGTGGGCGCGTGCGGAGAGCAGGGACTGGCGGGCGCTGGAGCAGAGGGACGTTCTGGTGAAGCCAGCATGGAGGCTGGAATTCCTGCTCCGAGCTTCACCCAGCTGCAGATCCATGAGCACCCCAGTGACGACAACCAGAACCACCAGAACTCCCTTGGCCCAAATGCAGGTGGAAGCCAGGCAGGCTTTGGAGAAGATAAAGCTCGGGAAGGGCTGCAAGAGGAAGGTGCCCCTGGCCACGAGGACGTCCCGGCTGTTGATCCCATCGGGCAATATGTCAAAAAGATCCAGGAGCTCCTGCAGGAGCAGTGGCTGTGTTTGGAGCACGGGTACCCCGAGCTGGCCAGCGCTATCAAGCAGCCGGCCTCCAAGCTCAGCTCCATCCAGAACCAATTAGTTAATTCCCTAAACTCCCTGCTCTCTGCCTACTCCTCGCAAGGGCCCGTGGATAAGGAGAATTCCAACACACACTATCAACAGTTGGGTAAATAATATTGGCAGAGGCTTTGCTGTGTCTGGGCCAAATCTTTTCCCATTTATTCCAGCGTGGAGCAGGGTGGGGTGTGGTGGAACAGTTGTTGTCAGTCAGATCAGGAATAGTCTCGACAAACATGATGAGAAAGGCAAATCCCTGCACATCACAAGTTATGGATCTGACATGAAAAAAAACAAACAAAATGATGTAGGAGCTCATAAAGCAGTGGCTCATTTATATGCAGGATCAGCTTCCAAAAGCTGTCACGCTGGTGGCTGTTCCATCAAATAAACATAATTTTTATTTGGATTGGACATCTCAGTTTGCAAGAATATGAGGCTGGTGCTCATCTGGGGTAAATCAGTGTAGAGTTCTCCAGAACCCAAACCAGTCAAACTAACTGAGCAACCAGGCTGGGAAAAGACCTGTCCCCGCTCACAGACCTTCATCTAAAACAATTTTAGCTTGTATGAAGATGGGAATCCAATGCCTGTTCACTGGGAGAGGGAGGGAAGGGACTTGCAAATAGACAAGTGACTTATTCCTTAATATATAGACACTATTCAAAGTCCAATGGAAAACCTCATCCATGTAGTATTATAGCAGATTCATATAGGAATTTTCCAATACATTACTACTAGGGGAAAAAAACCCCCAAAAACCAAAACAGTATTACAAAAGTAAAATCTACTTCTATTCATAGGACAAATACATAATTCCCTGTCACTTCCTTTATATTCCCAGTCACCTGGAGAGGTTTGAGACCTGTATTAAAGGTGACAGGGCAGGTTCAGGTTGTGGCCAGCTGTACCTGTAGTTTTGCAAGACATCAAAAGACTCTCATAAGATGAAGTAAGGTGCTTACAGTTATGATTTGTAGCTTGTTGCTAGAGGTTGGGAATAATTATTGCTAATTATGGCACGTCTGCTTAATTAATCTATTATTTTGTATTTTGGTAGAAAACTCTCCAACCACAAGTCTTAAATCCATCATGAAAAAGAAAGGTTATGGTTTCCATGCAGGAGGCAATGGGACCAAAAAGAATCTCCAGTTTGTTGGGGTAAATGGTGGGTAAGCATCCATTCAGAAGATAAAACCTGCCTTTTAACGTGGAATGCCCTCTGTATCGCTGGAGAAGTCATTCCTTCTCCCCCTCTTTCCCCCTCCAAACCTCCTGATTAAAAGGCCAGTTGAAATGGAGCCTCTTTTCTCCCTTCTTTAATCCAGCACTGATAACCTGTGAGTAACCTTGTGAAGGAAAGGTGGTTGTGTGTTCAGAGCAGCGGGGACACGCTGGGGACTGACCCTCTCTGCACACCCTTCTGCTGGGGCTTCATCCAAAACCCAGCTGGGGAAGGTGGGAAGATCCCATGGGAAGATTCCCTAGGAGGATTCCCACTGACCTTGGTGGGTTTTGGAGGAGGCCAGCACTGCCTGAGTGGGCACGCTGCCACTAACCTGCCCCCATGCTCCAGCAAAACCAACAGCAGTTGGGAAAAGGCTGCTTTGGTAAATGAGGAATTACCTCGGGGTGAAGGAGACTTTAGTTTGTGCTCCCCATTCCAGGTGTGTCCAATATCCAACTCTGTGAGCTAAGCAGAGGCAGCATCTCCTGCTGAGGTGTGCTGGCATGAAGAGTGCAGTGTCAGTGTCCCTGGGCTGGGCACACAGCTGGGTGCTGCTTTCTGCTCACATCCTGCTCCTCTGACTGCCCAGCTGCTGGCTTCTACCACATGGCTACAACTTGTAGGGACTGGAGGACTCTTGATTACTTTGGGGAGAGTTCCGGGGTCCATTAGAGTGAAATGTTCTGTTTTGTGGAAGATATTATTAATATTAATTCTTTTAGACAAGCAGAGGAGAGATCTCTGTCAGGGCTGCTGGAATGGTGGATTCAGCCCATGAAAACTCAGCTTTTGTCTCGTGCTCCTCGAGGCTGCCGGTGCCACCAGTCCCTCCTTGCCACAGGGGCTGTGCTGCTGTCACCCTGCCACAGCTCCCAGCAGGGAGGCAGCTCTCAGCTCCTGCCCGGGCTGGGAGAGATGGACATCCCTCCAAACCCTGAAGTAACCTTGCCTGCTGCTCATTAACTGCTTCTGTCACACTCCTGCTGCTTAAGGCGCCAGACAAAGACTAACCCCGACTCCTGCTGCGGCTCAGACCTTTTAACTCGCTGCTTGTCACCCTGGGCTTCACCCAAGGCCCGTTGGAGTCAATGAGCCTTGGCCAGGCCCTGTGGCTGGGGAAGGAGGGAGTAACATGTGGTGTCCTCAAATAGCTACGAGACAACGTCAAGCGAAGACACGAGCTGTGACGACAGCGCTTCGGACGGCGACACCGACACCGAGGGCAGAGCCGGGGACCTGGAGCCCGAGCAGGCTGGAAGGGAAAGCAAAGAGGCTTCCTCAGGGGAGAAGAGTGAGGATGATGATGATGATGATGAGCAGGAGGCATCAGCAGGAGCAGCACCCTGCTCTCAGCACCAGGCTCACAGGTAACCAGGACACCGGGTGGTGGCCGCAGGACACAGGGTTGGGTCAGGGCTGCTTCTGCTGGTGGAACAGCAGTGCTGACCTCTGCAGGCAAGGGAAAAGGCTTTAAAGTGCTAAATATTTTCTGAGTTACTGCAGAATCTAATGGGGATTGATTCAGGCCCTACACTTGACAATGAGTCATGTCTGGTGAGTTAGCTCATTTCTCCCCACTCATGGAAAGTTTTTTGGTAAAGTTCTTTACAGGTTCAGGAATAAGATTTTTTTTTCCCCCCTCCACCCTTAAGGATTTTTGTAATAGATGAAGTTGACCACACAAATCTGTGACTCTGGGCTTAAACCTTTGCTTAAGTGCTTAGCTTTGTATCTAAAATCTGTGTCAAATCAACTTGGGACAACTTGTGTCCAATAATTTCAACACTTAAATGTGTTGAACATATTCCACCCTCATCTGCCTGTGTTCTCCTACTTGCTTCAATATCTCCTGCAAGTCCTGTCCCATGGTGGATTTACCAAACTCTTTTCCCTTTAGATGCAAACCCTCTGAAGATTTCCTTGCTGCCTGCCAGCTCCTCAGTGAACACCTCCCAGAAATCAGGAGCACAAGCAACAAACATCTGGTACAGATATTTCCCAATCTCGTTTCAGACACGGTTCATGCTCTTTGTTCACTTTAATGGACAAGATTATCCTGATGGCACATTGCAGGCTGTGCCCTGGACAGCTTTGTGAAGGGAGGGGGGTGAGTTGACATGTGAGTCAGTTTTAGAATGGTGAAAAAGAGAAGAAAAGGGGGGAGAAAAAAGGAAGATGAAGGTTTTGTCTGGTTACTCATCCAAGTTACCACAGGAAATTCTTTTCCCCTCAAGTTGTAGCAGCAATCACAAACCCACAAGCTAAATGCTGGCTGGGTGGTGCCAGAGCACGTGGGGCCAAGCTGGGGCAGCCACCGCTCCACAGGGACAGTCACGGTGACACCTTGGTGTTTGCAGCAGCACGTCCTCGGCTCCATCTCTCAGGAGTGGTTCCAGGTGTCCAGCCACAAATCTTCCAGCCCAGAGGTGGTGGCAGCGTACCTGGAGGCGCTGGGGGACATCCAGCCCCAGCTGCTGGAGACCGTGGTGAACCTGCCCGACAGGAACGGCAACACAGCTCTGCACTACAGCGTGTCCCACTCCAACTTCCCGGTTGCAAAGCTCCTGCTGGACACGGGTAGGAACAGCCACCCTGCTCAGCCAGGCCCTTCCTTGGGCTGGGAATGGCTCTCACCAAGGGGTTGTGTCCCCATGAGTGGTGCCTACACAGGGAATGGGGACTTGGGCAGTCCCAGACATGGCAAACATTGAAGGGAATCCAGGCTCCTCCCAGGGATCTCAGTCAGGAGCTAAAGGAGGTGGGACAGAGGTGGGGCTGAGGACCAACAGCCACCTACCTGCAAGGGCCCCATCCAGGAGACAAAACATGGAGATAAGGTCCATCCAGGAGAAAAACAGGGGCCTGAGATCCATCCAAAATACAAGGATGGGGCTGAGGTCCGTCCAGGAGACCTGGCTGACCTCAAGACCAGCATCCATAGTCATCCATAGCTCAGCTCTGGGGCCATGGATGTAGCTGGGGGTCCCAGCTGAGGCTCCTCAGGGATATTAAGGCTCATTAGAGCCCTCACATCTTGAGGTTTTGCAGCCTGAGTTTGGGGATGGCTCAGGGATGCTGTATCCAAAGGGATGTCCCTGATGGCCCCAGTCCAGGTGGGATGAGGTGGCCCCCAGCTTCCTGCAGCAGCCAGATCATGGCTCGGGGCAGGAGGATCAGACCCCTGAGAGCACAAGAAACCCATCAGCACTGCAGAAAAACTCCCATGTTAAACTATTGAACTTCTTGTGTTGCAATGAAAGAACAAAAATCTCAGCTGAGCTTGTACAGGGCAAAAATGTGCTCGTGCTCCAAGAGAGGAGAGGCACTTTGGCCTTTTTTCATGGGCCGGACAATCCAAGAAATGTTTGGGAAATGGCAGATTATCATACACATCTATAACCCAATTGTTGCCACAGAGGCACAGGGAGGGAAGGGTTTGAGCAGCTGGACCAGAGCCCTCACCCTCAGACACAGCTCATTCCTCGTGGTGGAGCTGGAAATGGGCTCTTTGAAGTGAAAAATGAGTGAATCGGGGCCAGGATGTTTTCCACGCCCGTTGGGTGATGGGCTCTGCTGCTCCCTTGCCACGGGAGCCAAAGCAAACAGCCCACAGCTCCAACCAGCATGTGCTTGAGGCATTAATTATCCCCTTTAATTTCTATTTGTTGTGGTCTTCAAAGTTAATTGATTTGACCTCAACAGTTGTAATTAACTGTAGCACCAGGGGCCGTTTAATGCTGCGCTCACAAGCCTGGATATTTAAAACAGATAAATCCCTGTCCTGTGTCATTATGGAATAACTCCTTTTTCTGGGAATATAATATTCCCCACGTTGTGTGACTCCCTCTTTCCTTTCTGTTCCCTCTGGGTGATCCACCATGGGCTGGATCCATCCCCTGCAGGCACGTGCTGCCTGGACCTGCAGAACCGTGCTGGATACACGGCCGTGATGCTCACACCGCTGGCGGCCCCCGAGACCCGCCAGGACATGGAGGTGGTGATGAGGCTGCTGAAGGAGGGGGATGTCAACCTGAGAGCTGCCCAGGTGTGTGACAGGAAACAGCTGGGGGAATAATTTGGCTTCCTTACCTCCCATGGCAGCGCCAGGCTGAGACTGGGCAGCAGGTCTGGGGTTGGAGTTGCTGCTTCCCAAATGTTCCAAAAGGAACCTCAGCTGAGTTGCAGCCACCCAGCAGCTCCCTGGGAAGGGGTGTGACAGCTGGGGGAAGTGGAGAAACTAAAAAAGGCTGAAAATTTTGCCAACAAGTTTTCCTGAAGTAGAAGTGGCAGCAGGGAGGAGCAGTGAGGGGTGAATCCCAGGGCATGGGAGCCCCAGGTTTGCTGGTGAGCTTCATCAGAGTCACACATTTGGGTTTAGAGATGAGAGTGCCCTCATCCATCTCTGCTCCCAAACTGCTGTATAAGTTATTCCAGGTCTGAATTAAACCTCCCAGGAGGATTTGGGGAACCCACATCTGGGGGCAGCTGGGCAGTTTGGCCATGCTGCTGCAAGGACCTTCCACAAGTGAACGGGTGTTTCTCACAACACCTGCTGAAGAGCCCCAGTGTGATTTAATAATAACATGCAATAGGATGCAGTATTAATAGGAATTGTTATCATCTATGTACCATACAATAATACTGTGCAATGTTGATATGTGGTTATGGGATGTGGCTTAGTGGTGGGCTTGGCAGTGCTGGGTTAAGGGCTGGGCTCAGTGATCTTAGAGAGCTTTGCCAAGCTAAATTATTCAATTATTCTATACATGCTATTATTATTGTTATTGTTGTTATTATTATTTGTCATCCCTGGCAGTCTGAGCCAGCAGGGCTGTGGGAGGAGGTGGGCAGGGGGTGCTCAGCCTGTCCCTGTGACCCTGCAGGGAGGCCAGACCGCGCTGATGCTGGGGGTCAGCCACGAGAGGGATGACATGGTGCGAGCCCTGCTGTCCTGCCAGGCCGATGTCAACCTGCAGGACGAGGAGGGGACCACGGCCCTGATGGTGGCCTGTCGCCAGGGCAACGCCGACATCGTCAGGCTGCTCCTGGCCCAGCCGGGCTGCCAGGTCACGCTGACTGACAAGGTGAGGCTCCACGGCATCCTCAGCTGGGACCTCGTGTTCTGGGCAGCAGTCCCTGAGGGCTGGGTTTTAAGTGAGAAGTGAGGTTTCAGTCTGTTTTCTAATCAGGGCATGGCTCTTAGGAGCGTACCCCTGGTTTTGGTGCTGCTGCCAGGGATGGGGTGGCTGTGAGAGCATACTGCATCCAGGAGCATTGGTGTAACCCTGAAAAATCCCAGATGAAATCCTGGGCATGTGGAATCAGCAGAGCATCAGCTCCAAGAAATTAGCAGCAATTAATTCCTCCCCGAGAACGGAGCCTCTCTGTGGGGATGTGTGGGATGGGGCTGGGCCGGGAGCGGGCGGAAATTCCTCCTGCTGGGCCCACAGGGCTGTGTTTGGAATTATGGAACTATTTTCCAATTAAACTATAATTTTATCTGAGACATGCAGGAGGGCACGGGGGCCGGGCAGAGGCACAGCTGGGCTGTGTTTGGTGTGGTTGAGGCCCAAGGGGAGCTTTGGGATGGTGACTCACTGTAAAGCAGGGAGGAACGGAGGGAGGGAAGATTTGGGATGGAGCAGGGATTCACTGGGGTGGTGATGTCTCACCTCCTGTGTCCTGCAGGGTGGGAACTCGGCGCTGTCACTGGCCCACGGGGACATTGCCGCGCTCCTGCGAGCCCACATGGAGCTCAGCCCGTCCCTGTCCGTGTGAACAGCGGGCAGGAAAAGCCAGGATGGAGCTGGGAGTGAACAGCTCCTGCCTGAACAGCACCGCTGAGGCAGCACCAGCACAGCGGGGTCACAGGGGAGCAACCTCCCTGCACTATCTGAATAATGTTCTGTGCCTGATTCTCCTCATCCATCCCACTCACAGCCCGGATCTGCAGCCAGTGCAGACTCCAGGCTCTCCTGGCCGCTCCTCCCGGGGCAGATTTGGCAGGTGAGCAACCAAAACGAACGAGAAAAGCACATTACAACGGCAATACTTAGTCTTTTGTAACCTGAGGTTATGGGTGTCCTTTTAATCGACTACTTAACTGTATCTCATTTAACTTGTAAGTTTGTGTCCTAATATTTATTATCAGCTCTTCTGTAAGTAGTGGCAGGCAGCGATTACTCAGTGTATGTAACAACAAACACAAGCTGGATGGATTGTGGAAAGCATAAAATCCTATTTATGTTTGCTTATGCGGGTCTGATGTAAGAATTAAAAATTAATGCTGTAGGAAAATATTTGAGTATGCCAGACCCAAACACACAGACATTGTTTTGCCTGGGTTTGGAATTACCATATGGCTGTTATTTTTCCCTAATTAAGTTTGAGCTAACGGGGAAGCACAGCCCATTGACAGGCTCTGCTTCACGGCAGGGCGGAGCAGGGCATTCCAAGCACGGGAAGATCCCAGCAGATTCCCATCACAGGCTGGGGGAATGTTGTCCAGGAGCTCCCTGGAGTGGCTTTGCTGGCAGATGCCTTTTGGACCAGCTCGTTGCTTTGCCTCTGCTCAATTTTAATATTCCCAAACTCCTCCTGTAAAGCCAAGCCGTGATTTAGCTGCTGGAATCGGGTCTGCCCCACCAGGGAGCACCCACAGGCTCCAGCATCACCTCAAATCAGGGTTTTTTCTTAAATCCCTCTGCTTCTGACAGAGAGGGAGGCTGGGCTCAGGCCCCACTTTTCCAAGCATCTTTGTTTTGCTGGATCAGGACCCACTGGGTGCTCTCCCTTGGCTTTCCTGGAGCAAACCCTCATCTCCCTGATTAGCTAATTA
Source organism: Parus major (assembly GCF_001522545.3). Classification (NCBI taxonomy): domain Eukaryota; kingdom Metazoa; phylum Chordata; class Aves; order Passeriformes; family Paridae; genus Parus; species Parus major. The sequence continues at coordinate 28,868,789 of NC_031777.1, read as the reverse complement.
CTCCTCTTTTTTTGTAAGCAGAAGTAAATCCCGGACCACTGTGCTTGTTGTTAAGTCAGTTCACATCCTGACAAAATGTCTCTTGAGCTGCCTTGAGCCCCCATCTTTGCAGGGAGGGGAGAACAGCCCTGACCTTGGTTTTCCATGGAAATCTGCCATCTGCTCAATTTTCTTTCCTTTCTCCACATTTTCAGTCCAGAGCATTCACTATCTCAGACTTCTGCCTTTTTTTTTTAATCTATATCCCAAAATGCCTCCTTTATCTATAAATAAAATGAATTAAACCTTTCCCTGTGTGTGTTCCTGTCCCCATGGCTGTGGCTTTTCTGGGGTGACTTCCCACACCTGCACAGCACCAAACCAGTCATTTTGGAGGTTTTTCTTCAGGTCAGTGACCCACCCCCATCCCCAGGGGGTCCCTGCACAGATATGGCAAAGTGGGATTTTTTTTTCAGGAATTCCCCCAGTTTGTGTACAAAAGCCAGCAGGACCATCTCTGCCAGGCCCAGCTGCAAACAAAAAGAGCCATAACACTATTTTGGGACAGAGTTTTTTTCTCTGACAGCTCCTGATCCAAACTTACAGAGAAGAATTTTCCTGCTGCTTCCCTGAGGAAGGTGGAAGTTCTGGCTTCAGCAGAATAAATGTGGGAGATTTTCTGCTAAGCATCAGGGTGGCTTTGGGAAGTGCCACCATCTGGGGACAGGGATTTTTGGGGTGTGCTGCAGCTCTGCAGGGAGGCACCACGGAGTTTGCTGCCTTCCCCTGCCCCCTCCAGTCCCCCTTTCCCTCCTGTGCCCATCTCTCAGCCCAGGCTGGTTAACTGCATCCCCAGGAGGTTGATTTTCATTCCTGTGCCTCTTCTTTCCTCTTTTGCCCTCAAACCATCTCCCCAAGGAGGAGCAGCTCCCACAGGACGATCCCCTGGAGCAGCTCCTCTGCTCATGTGGACCCTGAGGGATCATGGATGGGTTGATGCTGTCCCTGGCATCTCCCAGTGCCCAAAATTCCTGCTGTCAAAGTACCAGATTGCACAAAAAAAATCATCTGTGGGATCTCAGTGTCACAAAGAGCCAGAGCCAGCCTTAATTTATATATTCCAATATCACTGTAGAGATCAAACTAAATATAGACAAGGAGAAACACACCCCCAGTGCGAGCACTGCACAGGACAAATGGAGACAATTAAGTCACTGCAAGGAAAGGAATTAATCTAATGATCTTTACAGGCTCAGCATCCAGCAGCCCATCAGCTACAAAGGGAAAGAATGATGAGGAGCTTGGCTGAACATGATTTTTCCACTCTCCTTATGGGAATTTCCAGTGTGTCCCTTTCTTTTGCTGCAAGGGGAGGAGAGGAGACTCTGAGGGTCTCATCTGAAGCCCCTCAGTGGTCAGACAAAACCACTTTGCTCAGTTTGGACAGGATGAGAGCTGGGGATGGAGAACAGAAGGCTTCAGGGAGACCTCAGAGCCTAAAGGGGCTCCAGGAGAGCTGGAGAGGGACTTTGGGACAAGGGATGGAGGGACAGGACCCAGGGAATGGCTCTCAGTGCCAGAGGGCAGGGTTAGATTAGAGATGAGAGATAAATTCTCTGTGAGGGTGTGAGGCCCTGGCACAGGGTGCCCAGAGCAGCTGGGGCTGCCCCTGGATCCCTGGAAGTGTCAAAGGTCAGGCTGGAACAACCTGGGATAGTGGAAGGTGTCCCTGCCATGGCAGGGGTGGGACTGGATGATCTTTTAAGTTCTCTTCCAGCCCAAACCATTCCAGGATCCATCCAAAGAAAAACATTTCCTTTTGAGATGATTATCAGCTAGAACCTGCCCCATCAGCAGCTTGGACAGTGTCAGTGCAGCAACTCTCAGCAGGATTTAATGTTCTTAGAAGAAACAAAAGTCTCAGCAGCAAAGGCAGATTTATTTGCTGCAGGGGCAGCGTGTTGGGCACAGTGACTGCTCCTCTGCTTCGGGGTCTGTGGGGCCAAGCTGGCCCCTCTTGTGTCCCCACAGCTCAGTGTGGCAGGGCCAATTTGCCCTGTTTTTGCCAGGATGGAAGGCAGTTATCAGCAGGAGTGATATGGGCCATGATTTCCTTCCCTAGAAACCTCCCATCACTGTACCCAGGTGTGTCCCTTTTGCAGCACTCCCCTGTTCACAGGGAAAGAGCCAGCTCACAGTTTGGGAGTTTGTCTTTCCTGGGCTGGGCTGAGAAGATGGAGCATCCTCAGAGCCTCCCTGGGGGCAGCTCCTCTGCCTGGGCCTCCAGCCCTGGGCTCAAGGCTGTAGAAATGCAATATTTTGTCAACTGCTCCATCTAGTGCCATTTCAGCAGAAAAAGCATCAGAGCCGTGCTGGGGCCTGGGCAGCTTTCCCTGCCTGGAATCTGGAGTGGGTCCACGAGGATGTGCCAGGACCCAGCCCTGGCCCAGCTCTTACCTTGCACATCCAGAACCAGGAATCTTTACCCTGTTTTTCTCATCCTTCTCAAAGTGGGACTACAAACCCTTACATGGAAACATCTGCCCTGGAAAATAAAACATTCCTTATGAGCTCTTCAACTGTGTAGGAATCCCTGAGGTTGGATCAGGCTACCTGGGGTAGTGGAAGATGTCCCTGTCTGTGGCAGGGGGAGGGATGGGATGAGCTTTAAGGTCTGTCCCAACCCAAACCATCCTGGGATTTTGTGATCCTAAATTAAGAGGGAATAAAGAGTTTATGCTACCACTGCATATTTCCCCTTTTTGTGCAGGAACTGGGAGCAAGCTCTGCTTCACCCCCACCAGACTTGGGAAGGCAGCAGAGCCCTCAGAGCCCACCTGGAAAAGGTTAAAAGCAAAGTCAGGGTGACCCTTCTTCCTTTTCCACTTGGGATGCTGCAGAACACGGATCTCTCTGATTTTCTGCCATCCTAGAAGGTGCAGCTATCACAGGAACTCACATTTTGGGGAACAAACCCTCCTAGGAGGGGTAACAATGACCATGGCAGTGTTTAACCAGGACATCAATCCACCTGAATTCCAGACACAGACGTGTGAACCTGTGGAGAAAGATGATAATGGAATTATGCATCAATGCTCAGCACAACTGTAAAAACTGATGTTTTATACATGTGTGACATGACATTAATTCGCTCCAGTGCTTTCAGGCAGAGGGACATGAACTGCTCCATCCTGGCATAATCACGTTACCTCCACAGGCTCTGTGGATGTCACACTTCCAGGGTGGTAATTGCCTTGGCATTAATTACAGGGGTTTTAGGGGCAATGATTCCTCATCAGCAGGATAATGAGGTGAAGTCCCTCATCCCTCCAGGCTGACCTGCTGGCCCCACCAGCCCACCCAACAGCACCACATCATAACCTGGTTATCAGCTGGCCAAGAAATACCAACAGCCCTGAGATGACTCCTGGTGCTGCCAAGAACGTCCTTGATGCTGTCACTGCCAACAGCAGGTGACTCCACGTCTCTCCAGGTGAGGAAGCTGATGGAGGGACTGTGAACAACACATGGCCCTTCTAAAGTAAAGGCTCTGACCCTGAGTCCTCAAAGGCAGGAGAACCCTTAGGACAAGAGGAAACAGAGGAAAAGTTTTTCCAGAGGAGGTTTAAACTGGATATCAGATGAGATGTTATCTCATGCAATAGCTTTTAACACTGACTTAAATTAAAATACAGAATGAAACAAATGCACAGCTACTTATGCAACCGAGCTTTATTTAGAACCTTTGAAGTCATAAAACGTCTCATTTTACTGATCTACGTAAACATACAATCAGGAGGTTTAATTGCTTTTTCCCTTGCGCAGAAATAAAGTTTTAAACAAACCAGAACACCTCCACCCAGACAAGCATGATGCAAACTGAATTCTCTGCCTTGGTCCTGCATGTGGAGCATGGTCACTGGTTTATCAATTATTTGCAATATAACTTTTTTGGCAGTAATATATTCAAACACACAAAGTGCAAATTACAAGAAGCAGAAAATGTTCTCTCTCCTTCTGAGCAACGAGAAGTGCAAAATGTCTCAGCCCATAAATTCTATTATTTATGTCTATGAACTGCATGTGCATCACAGGCTAATAAATAGCCCTGAACAACTTCATTGATTAAATGTGGCAATGTCTCAGGGTCAGAATGCAATGGCTATAAAAACACAGGACAGAGGAATCATTCCCTTTGGTTGATAAATTCCACACACTGCTGCTGAGGGTACCTCCTCACACCTCACCTTCAACTCCTGCATGCCTTAGATACTTGTGCAACCAAAGCAGTTTGGTAAGAATTCTCCAGTTTTCTACATCTGGAGATATTCCTGTGCATCTGCAACCAAGATTCCACTCACACCTCACCTGGCAAATCAAACAGGACACTGGGAATCCACTGAAAACATGAAGTCTCTTCCAGGCACTGTTAAGGGAATACCCACCAATGGTTCCAGCAGGCTAAATGCACTTTGTGATTACTTAAAGTTATGGAAAACTTTCCAAGGAAATAAGGAAAACTCTTTTCTATGAGAACTTGTCACAGCATTCCTGTCTCTGTTCACCTCGCTTCAGGACTGGTTCCTGTATGTAAAATGGGGAAAATTCCACTAAATTACACAGAACAGCTGTACCTTTAACACCCCCCTGCACTGCTCAGTTATTATACTCCAGATTTTCAACCTTCTTTCCATTTAATTCCTGGAATTTTTCACACAAAATGAGCAGCCAATTCTGACCCCACCCCCCTTTTCATTTCTCCCAGCTACATCACCATTATAAATTATGCCAAATAGTCCAAATCAGACTGGGCTGCTTCATCCAAACCCCTCCTGCTCCTCTGGATAGGAAGATTAACCCACAGTGCCTTGCACTGCCAGGAATCTGCCTGCCAAATTCATCTGCTAAATCACCAAGGCCACACTCATAACCACTGCTTGATGGCTGGGACATGGAATGAAGTTGGGAACTTTTGGCTGAACGTTCCTGCACCCCACCTCCACAGTGGGACTGGCCCAGAGTGGGACCAGCCTTGGGAAGGCTCCTCGTGGGCTTCAGACCCTAAAAAATTGGCTGGAGGATTCAACTGAGCTGGAAGGGGTTGAGGAACCTCATCCCAAACCGCTGCACCTGCATGTGGGAGATCATCATCACTGCCTGGCAGCACTCAGTGTTACCCAAAATTGACTCTGGCAGCCCCAAGAGAGGAGCATCCTCCACCATCCATGAAAGCCTCTCCCTGCACTACCTGATCCTGGGGAGACTCTTGGGAGTGCACGTCAGTCTGCAGGTGAGGATGAACTCCATCGAGCCCGAGGGACTGCTCACCGTCATCCCTGGAATTACAGGATCACATTCCCAAAGCAAACTTTTTGTCTTCATTAAAGTTTCAGGATGAACAATTATGCTGCAGCTTGGCACGACAACAACTGCCTTTGTATGCGACATGCCTAGCATATATCAGCACATTTCTTCTTAAAAAATAGAATTAGACTAGAATGAGCTACGCTGTTGTTGTTCATGCTGCCTAAATACCTGAAAAGGCTCAAACATTTTAAAAGCCTAAAAAAATAAACTTCCCTCTCCCCTCGTTTATTTTTCATGCTAAAGGCTGCAAATTGACACATCACAGTAATTACCTCTGACTAACTTCCACGGACCTACCCAAAGAGATAAACATGAGAAGTTCACATTTGACTATCAGACTTACTGTGCCGAGCACAAATAATTTCCCAGAGGAGAATTTGATATTTCATCATTTGGAACAGTGGTAATTTAATTACATTGCTAATGTTTTCTGGCATACTTGAAAGAACAATTAGCATAAGTAAATCATGAGTGAGATGACAAGTCGCTCGGCATTCATTTCTGCTCCTCAGATGAGATCAGCTGATGATCTGAATTCTTTTTTGTGTGAGAATTGATTCCAGGTTCAGCAGTCAGAACTGGGGTTCAGACCAGCGGGGACAAACCAAGGTGTTAAATAAAGCAGAACGAGTCTTGTCCTGTAAAGTTCCTTAATTAAACTTGTCCAGAGAAACCTCTGAAGCCACCAGAAGTCGTGGAGGGTGGGGAGAAAGGCCGAAAAAACGTGGGTTGCTGAAGGAAGCTGGAGATGCTCACTGGCATCTGTGGGAATGCTGATCCATGTTTGCCAGGTTCTGAGGGGGCTGGGCAGTGTGTGACAGCTCTATAGATGGCCTAAAAGAACTCAGTTTGTCTCAGGACAGCACTGTCAGGGTCACCGTCCCCCTCTGGCGCTTCAGGATGGCCACGGCCTGCTCGTGGGTGACGCCTTCCAGGGCCTCCCCGTTGACGGCCACGATCTGGTCCCCGCGCTTCAGCCGTCCGTCGTCGGCCGCCGCGCCCTGCAACGGCAAACCAGGGCTCAGTGTGGCACCCCTGGGCTCCTGGAGCCCGGAGAGCTGCCTGGAATGAGCTGCTGGAGCACTGGGAATCCCTCACGGCCCAGAGAAATGGCAGCGCTGAGCTTCTCCCCACGAGCGCCTTGACCGTCGTGCCCCGCCCTGCCAGGGTACAGGCCCAGGGAGACAGAGTTGGCTCTTCCCTGAAAAAAGGCTTGGGTAGAGGCTGGTTCTGGATTTTATGATTGTGGAGAGGCTTGTTAAAGCAGCATTTAAATGAACTCTGTGCCTCACAGCTGAGAAACAGCTAAAAATGTGGGGAGGGAAAGGGAACCGACCTGGGCACTGCCCCCAGCCCCAGACAGAGATGAAGAAATGGCCTCGAGTTGTTTGGATTGAACATCAGGATAATTTTGCTCACCAAAAGGTGTCAAACATTGGAGCAGACTGCCCAGTGGACTCCCCATGCTAGGAGGGATTTAAAAGCCATGTGCATGTGGCACCTGGGGACGCTGGTTGGCAGTGCTGGGGGAATGGCTGGACTTGGTGATCTCAGAGGGTTTTGCCACCCTACAAAGTTCTGTGGCAGTCCTGAAAGCTTCCAGAGAGCTTTAGGAATGGCTCCTCTCCTCCAGATGTCTCAGTGAAGTTCTTTTACGTAAATCCCAAGCCCTGCCTGCCCAGAGGTTGCCTCACAGTGTCTCTTTCTGTCCCACCAGTGACTGCAGGAACTTCAAGTTCCATTTAAGATTTCTCAGTCATGCTCAAATCTGGAAACTTGTAACCCTAAGCACAAGTTAAAAGGCACAATATTTTAGCTAACTTAAAATTGCAAAAATACCAGTTATTTTTGGTTTGAGCTCCAGAATAACAGGAATAGAATAGAATAACAGGAGCAGGATATATGGCTCCTACTTTACCTTCAGATAAAGTTTTCTCAACTCCATCATCTACCCTGCCACAAGTGCTGACACAGGGCAAGCATTTGACAGACTTCACAATGATTTTATGGAAAGTATCCCTAATTCCCACTGTTTTAATTCCCTGCCCTTTTCCACACCTCCCCTCATGTGGCTGTGCCTGCTGTGCCTGACAGGTCTTGCTGGCTCATTTTTAGCAGGGGATGGGTGGGAAAAGGGGTGTATTTCCCTCCTATAATATGCTATATTATGATTCTTCCCCACCTCAGAGGCTGGAGCTCTCTGTACCTGCCAGGGACCCCCAGTCCCCCCAGACACTCAGGGCTGGGATCAGAGATAGGCTAATTCCTGTTTTTTTCATCAGGATACAGAACCTCTGCCATTTCCTCACTCCTGCACAGTGAGAAAAAAAGATGCCTTCAATACCACCTGGAAATCTCTTGGAGATTTACAGATAGAAAACTGCCTTATAAATATTTTAATATACAAACCCAAATTTCCCAAGTACACAGAGCAATTTTGCTGAGACAAAGTGTCTTATTTCAGCCATCAGTAATATGAAATATAAACTGAGAAGCCAGCTATGAGTTCTGGGTCCACTAACTCACAACAACGTACTCAGACACTACATTTTGCTTTCTGCTACATAATAAATTATCCAAGCCCAATCTTAGGTTTATTTTTAAAGATAATATAGAAAAAAAGGGGAGAAAACAAAAAATAGAAGATACCTTGGCAAATATAGTCTTGACATAAATGGGCAGGTCTCCATGGGGACTTCCATACCCCCCTACAATACTAAATCCCAGTCCATCAGAGCCTTTCTCCAAAGTAATAATCTTAGGTTGAGGTGCTCTGAAAACACAATAAATATCACTTAGATAAGCAATGTCTGTCTCTGGGGACTTTATGCAGAAGGAACACTTACAGAGACATTTATCTATCATGAGTTTTTTCACACAGTCACAAACCATGACCCTTGCACTGGAACATTCCTGCAAAGCCCAGAGTTCAAAGGCTGCTCTGTGTGCTCCAGCTTCTCACTTGGAAAACATTATTTTTAATTATTATATTATACCCACATCCCTGTGCTCATAACTCCAAAGCTCATCAGTTGGAGCCTAAAATCTTCAGGGGTTTTCTCTGCCTACACTGAGCAAAGGAAGATTTTTTTAGTGGAATTTAGACCACTCACAAATTTATCCATCTCAGATTTGAAATCAGTAATTTCTATGTAGAAGTTCTTTCTGTATGTAGAAAGAACTGCTGTGGACAGAAGGTGTTCAGGCACTGGCACAGCTGCCCAGGGCAGTGCTGGAGTCCCCATCCCTGTGTGGATGTGGCACCTGGGGACATGGGTCAGTGGACAAGGCAGCTGGACTCGATGATCTGAGAGGGCTTTTCCAACCTAAACCATTCCATGATTCTGTGAAAGCCACTTGGCACCTTCCACCTATCTAAAGGTGCAACCCAAGCTGAGCAATATCTGTGCATTTTTTAGGACACACCTAATTCTGCTTTGTATTTTCACCTCCAAATTTCCTGCTGCTTTGATATGAAAAAAGAATACCAATCTTTTTCTAAAGCAAGCAGTTCTCCTTGGAGAGCAGCAATAAAAGAAGTGTCTCATATTTTAAGACCACAGAATGCAGCACAAATAGCTCAACTTTTACACTCAATTCTCCTGAGGTAGGACAGCAGCTTCTTAAAATAAATAGAATGAACCACAGAATGAAAATGAAGAACATAATGAAAATGATGAGCTGAAATGGAGAATAAATGAATTTCAAAATGGTAACTGTGTGAAAAGCTTGGCAGGACTGGACCTCCAACTTCCATCACCACACACAAGTGCTGCAAGCAGGAATTATTGTAATTGGATTTTTTTGACTCATAAAGCTATAAATATTGAAAAGACAAAGTCCTGGGACATGTTTTGTAAGGTGTTTTTAACACCTCTGGCATCAGTCTGCCAATACCAAATTATTTCAAATTGCTGTGATCAGAACTCCTTCCAGACTAAGAGCCAATGGACAGGAGCAGAAATACCATATCAGCACAACATTAAGGAAGAAAAGAGATACTTTTTCCTTGAAAAACACCCAGAAATAATGCTTGGAAACACATTTTGTGTTTATTTACTCAAGCAATTTCTGTCAGCAGGCGAAGACAGACACGAGTCCATCATCACCTTGGGGAAGGTCACCAAGCTTTCATTTTAAAGGTGACAGAAAATAAGAGAGAAGCAAAGGGAGAGAGCTCCTTGCACCCTCTCCCTCACCCAGAAATCCACCCCAGCTCTGCAGGAGAGCAGGAACTCACTCAGGATCCTCGGTGGGATGCTCGGAGGGCGGGTTCAGGCTGCAGCCCGTGGACATGCTCTCCAGCTGGCTGGCAATGGCACTGATGTTGGTGTCAGCCACCACCTGGGCCACAGGGATGCAAGGAAACAGTTTGGAAAAATCAGCTGTTGAATTTTTTTCCCCAAGCAAGCTTTAAAACCAAGTCCTACTCTCTTAAATCTCCACTAATTCCACACTTTCAGGTAAGAGCTGGCATCTTTCTCAATGCAAATTTTGCTCGGAAGCTTTCTCTTGCCCTCACAAAACCATCACCCAGGCTCTGAGCAAAGGGGAAGGGTCTTTCTGGGTAATCCAGGGAAAAATGTTGGTTTTCCAAGGAGAGTCAAAGGGTCCAGGATTGGTCTTGACAGAAACCACCACAATCTTTAAGAGAACACCAAGATCCAAGGGACTGTTGGGCAAAGACCCTGAAATGCCTCAGACTGGTTTGTTTGATGAGTAGGGAACAAATTAATCCTTGGTTTTGTGTTTTCTGAATTTTTAGCATGAAAACAAACTGGATTGTTGAACTTCTCAATTCTGGATCCTCTATTATTCTGAAAACACCCTGGATGATGCTCTGAGGGCTGGAGCCCCTCTGGAGCCAGGCTGGGAGAGCTGGGGGTGCTCACCTGGAGAGGAGAAGCTCCAGGGAGAGCTCAGAGCCCCTTGCAGGGCCTGAAGGGGCTCCAGGAGAGCTGGAGAGGGACTGGGGACAAGGGATGGAGGGACAGGACACAGGGAATGGCTCCCAGTGCCAGAGGGCAGGGCTGGATGGGATCTTGGGATGGAATTCCTGGCTGTGAGAGTAGTGAGGGCCCTGGCATTAACTTTATTTTTTCTTCATTGATGCTGATTTTTTATTTGCTTTTTTTTCGTTTTTTCTGGAAAATTTTCAAAGAAACCCCCACAAAGTGGTTTGGATTTGAAGTATTTACAGTTGAAAGGACATCAATTTCCCAACAAGTACACGTTGTGGTTATCCCCTCACTCCATCTCCCTCTGAGGAGATATCTTCTCTGCCTGACATTTACTGCAGCATGGGAGTTCAGCTCAGACACAGTGAAAAACAGCCAGGAGGCACAATTCCAATATTTCCTCTACCTATGGCCCTATTTTATCCAAGTGAGCAGGTACTTCTTCCACTCGTTGCTGTGAACTTGGCTTTAAGGAAAACTTCCCTTTTCTAAGTAAGAAATTTGTTCTGTCAATCTGTTTAAAATGAGTGCTCCCAGTTCTTCCATAGCAATATTTCCCTCTTCCCAATCATCTGGAGCCAAGAGGGTGATAGAGCCAGGAGGTTTCCATGCAAATTCTGCATCCCAGGACTCTGGTTCCAGGATGCCCCAAAGAAGGGGGTCCAGCAGATGAGAACAGCACCTGGCTCAGCCAGCAAAAACCCCACCAAGGTTCCCTTCCTGTGGCATCAGCACAAGGAATTCCAGCCAGGATTTGTCTTTTTTTTTTTTTCTTGTTGTTGAATAAAATGAGGGTAAAAACAAATCTATATTCAAAAATCTTCAGCTGGCAGCAAGAACATATCAGAGTTCAACAACCTTGTAAAAAAGCTCCCCCTTATCTCATTACTACACCTGCAGAAAAGAAATTAAATTAAACCAAGGCATCAAAACAGCTGAGAGGGATGATTGTTCCCCTGAGACCTTAATCTCCCATTTGCAAACAGCATTTGCAAACTCCTTCCCAGGACATTCCCATAATAAGCCTTTCCACCCCACTGAGCACAATTATCTGACCCTTCAGAGCAGTTTGCCATGAAGTGGTCTACCCTGATAATAAACAGAATTATTTAATGGCACATCAGTCATGATGATCACAGAGATAGGATTGTTCCATTTGGATTGTTTTGATTAAAAAAAGGAGTTTGGGGGTGGAGAGGAACCTGTGGTTGGTGGGGAAGGGAACAATCACCACGCTTTGACACTGCTCCAGGTGTTCAAATACAACATCCCACCTTCCTAGAGCAGATTTTTAATAGAGAACAGACTCTATTCTATCCCAATAAACCTCTATCATCTGTAAACAGCATCAAGCTCATTTGAATGAGACAGAAGGCTCAGAGAGAGCAAAAATATGGAAGAAAAGCAGCCAACTGACAAATCCAGAGACAATTCCAGAAGAAGCTCTTTAACCCAGTGGCATTTCTAGAAGAAGCTCTTTGTTTGTGTGAGTGACCCAGTGACAGAGTGCTCCATCAGGAATATTTTTAAATCCATCATGAGGTGCAATATTGAGCTGTATTACAGCTTTCAAGATGAGCAATTTTGGGTTCTGCAGCAAGCTTTCATTTTCTATTCAGGGAACACTGTTGACATGAAAAGTGAAATTACTCAACGTTAGTAACAATATGATAACTATAATTTAACAGAGAATCCTCAGCTGGTGTAAATCTGTGTGTTTCCTCTGACTTCAATGGAACTACACAAAACACCATCTGCTCTGGAACTGGCTCATCACTTACCAGGTCAGCAGTTCATGGACAGACAAAACAAAGAATAAGCAAGTCTCCAACTAAGTTTATTGTAATTTCATTTTCTCTTTTTTCTTGCCCCCCCCTCTTCACCCCCCTATTTTTTATAGTTGCATTTGTGTCATAATACAAGCAAGAAGCTTGCAAAAATCCCTCAGGATGTGTTCCAATCCAAAATGCTGTGATGATAAAAGAGAGTGAAGAATAGATTTTAGTGGTGCCTTCAGCTTGTTTTCCAGTTGTTGCAATAATTCTGCAAACGAGGAGAATTTTGAATACTAACTGGCAAGTATTTTCCCCATTTCTTTGTGTAAACATAAAAATAAACTATGGATCAACACAGTGGCAGGCAGCAATTAGAAGCAATGTGGCAGAAGATGTCCCTTTTAGCTACCAGAGAAGCACAGCAGTGACAGCACTGTTTTCTCTCTTGAGTGTTTTTATCCTTTACCTGATGAATAATCAGTTCCAGGCAGCACTGTCTTAGTGATGATGCCATCATTTTTCCTAAATTCTGCTAGAATTTCTTTCAAGGACAAGGAAACCACCCTGTGGGTCTCTGTCTCATTACATCACAAGCACACACACACATTTTTTTGTTCCTAGTTAACTTCCAATTAACAAAAAAACAAATCCACAACTTGGAAGCTTGTTGATTTATCACATGTAGCAACAAGTTATTTTGTTCCCTTTGTTATGCTTTTACAGAACCATGCTCACAGCCTGTATGAATGGCAATAAAGGATTTTTGAATGGAAATGATTTCTTGCTCTCCTTCTGTGTAATTCCCACCAGCAAAGCACCCTGCAATTCTGCAATGCCTTGTGCCAGGGATGCTCAGGGTTTTTTTTTTCCCCTCTTCCTGAATGCCATTTATCTACCCTGCTGCAGCTGCATGTTCAATTTATCACCATACCTGCAGGATAATGCTCCCATAAGCATTCTTTAGTAGATTAACTGCATCTGCATGAGACAGCCCATCCAAAGGTTGCCCATTAATGCTGACAATCCGATCTCCAACCTGAAAGTACAACAGTAATGGAAAATTATCAGCATTAGGGAAAATTAAAATTAAGAATGCTTAAAATTCCTCGTGAACTTGGCACTGCACAGTCATGCTTCTCTTTTGCAGGATCCCTTTTGTGAGGATTCTGCACTGCCAGTGATCATTTCCCATTCTTTTTTTAACACTGACAATATGATCAGAGAAACAAAGATGGGGTTGTATTTTACTCTTTCTATTTGCAAGCAGAGAGAGAGGGAGATTTTCACTGCTGTCCTCCCATCCAGAAAGGATTCATTTGTGTCTGAATATGCAGACAAGTTCATATTCTTCCAGACTGTGTAAGCAGGTGCTGAATGTTGTACAGGAGAGTAGGAAACTCTGATATTAATCCAATTAACCTGGATGATTTTTTCTTCCTACACACAAAAATGATCTCAACCCTGCCATTGTTTAATTCCATAAGAAACAAGGCATGAATGCAGCAGCATGTCCTAATGAATCTCATGGGCCAAAGCATGTGGATCTGCATAATAAATTCTTTTCAATCCTCATGATTCCTTGAAACTCTCTCCAAAACTGGAAGTGTTCACCATGGCCATGCCTGGAAACCCACACGAGCTGTGGGTCTGATACAAGTGCCTTATTCTGCTGTTTATTTATAGGGGCCTTAAGACCAAACAACTCATTTCTGATCTGGTTTCTACCTGGTTTGAGCTCTAAATGATGCCCAGAGTTCCCAAAGTACCTGTGGTTTCCAGAGAGCCTCTTGCTGCCCTGTCTGGGTCTGGGTGAACACAGACATTCCAAGACCATTGCAAATGCATTTAAGTTCTTTCTCTTAATGGGCAGCAATTGCCATTATTCCCAAGTTGGGAAGAGAAGGGCAGATTTGTGTTTTGGGGTGGGTTTTTTTTTTGTTTGTTTTGCTTTTATATAAGAAGAGGCAGAGCAGTCTGTGAGAGATTATCAGTGGCAGCAGATACAGAAGTGCTTGAGGCTTCAAGGGACAGGAGGGAGGTGAAATGGGAAATATTGAGGGCCCTGTACTCACTCTGAGCCTTTGTGTCCGAGCAGCCACTCCACTGGCCTGGATCATAGCAATGAAGATGGGAATGTCTCCCAAGGGACTGCCCTTCCCTCCTGCTATGCTGACACCCAGTGCATCATTTGGGCCCTGGAACAAAGCAAAATAAAACATCTGCAGCAGGGGAAACTCACAGAGGGCTGTGTCCAGGGTATGGCAGTAACTGACTGCTTGGATTGGTGGAACAGGGAGAAAATGGGTTTGACACACACATTTCCTCACCCAAAGCACAGGCAGACATCAAACACCCCACTGCAAACACAAATCATGCAGTTTGACTGGTGAGAGATGCTGCAAAAATGAACAACTCCAATGAAAGGAGTCAGCTTTATGAAGGGATAGAAAACAACTCACTGACCCTCGTTATCTCCACAGTCCTTGGGCCCGTATCGGCTCCTACTAATAAAGAAACAAACAATTAGCTTCTGTAATTAAGAGATAATATAATTAAGAGATAACACTGTCAGGTGACAGCAGTCCCTTGCTGCCTAGGCAGAGTTATCACCAAGCAGGAGTGGAGCCTTCCTGTGCCAAGGCAGGCAGTGCTGCTCACGTGAGGAGGAGGAGGAGGAGGAAGGGTGAATACGGTGTAATCCCTCCGGCTCTCGATGTCACCGTGACTCCCACTGTATCCCAGCCACAATCTGTGGAACAGCAGCACTCTGCCAGCCTGGAGAACAGCCCTATTGTGCCTTCACTCCATTAAAGACTGGCTCATTATCCCTAAAATCACAGTGTTCTTGCACAAAGGGCTCTGGGAGTGGTGGGGTTCCAGGGATCTCCTCTTCCTCTTTGTGCTGTGTTGGTAAATAATGGACAGGCAGGAAGACAGGCTGGTGTGTACCCAGTCATAGGGTGTGGAAAAGTACACAAAATACTGGAAAAAAGGAGGAAAAAGGGAAAGAAAAGGGCAAGGAAAAGGTAAAAGGGGAAGGGAATAAGGATGAGAGGAGAAGGAAATAAAGGTGAGAGGGAAAGGAAAGGGGGGAGAGGAAAGGAAGAAGGGAAGAGGAAAAGAGGAACATGGAAAAGAGAAGGGAGAGGAAAGGAAGAAGGGAAGAGGAAAAGAGGAACATGGAAAAGAGAAGGGGTAAAGTGGGAAAGGGAAGAGAGGAGAATGGAGGGTAAGGAAAAAAGGCAAAAGGCAAAAAGAGTCTTCAGAGACATTGCTCAAACTGCAACTTTTTCAGGCCAACAAGCTGATGTTGTAGTCAGGTCCTGAGCTCTGCTACACCCACCATTAATTGTACCAGCTCTAATGAAACTATTTTAAGAGCCCAGCAGAAGGCTGGCAGAGTAAATCCCTTCCAAAATTCCACCATTCTTACCCCCCCAAACCAGCACTCCCCACATCCATGCAGGACAGCTGAGGTCTGTGGCACTGGGAAGCCCAGCCCTGGGGACCCCAGATAAGGGTCAGGAAATGCTGCAGGGCCTGTCCAGACAGCACAAGGAAGGATGCCCAAAAAGCCACCAGGCTCCTGCAAACTAGCAGAAGAAATGTCTTCAGCTCCTGCTCATGGTCAGATGTCAGCAAAGATTCCTAATTCCTGGAGCAACTCTCCCCAGGCTGCTGCAGGCTGTGGATTTAACGCTCTCTAAACCTGCAAATTGCAAACTGGGCATTGTGACTTTCTCATTACAAAACACCCCTTTATGCACTCAAGAACAACAAAGATATAAATGAAGTGGTGGCAGCTTTATTCCCTGAGAAAACTGTTCCTAATGTGAGAACCATGTCTGTGCTAAGCCTCTGACAAGGGTGTTGGGGAATAGCAGGGCACAGGAATTCTGCACTTAAAATAGAGGGGCCATTACTCCTGCAGCAGACATAAAAATAATGTCATCTTCTGGGAAGTGTTTGGGTCTTAAAAACATCCGTGGGGCGTCTTCAGGGAGGCTGGGCAGGAAAGCCAGACTCAAGTCTTCAGTTTGGCTTTTAAGGCAGCCTGAATATAAAGCAAATCACACTCAGCTCTTCTGGCAGTTTGTACCTGAGTTTCTCTGGGATGTGTCTGCTGAGGATCTTTTTGTGCTGACAAAGTTCTGCAAGGTGGAGAGGACGGGAGCAAGCGTGGGGTGGAAGTGGCTGTGGACGCTCTGTTGGCTCGCCTGAGGGTAAAAATAAATAAAAAACCCGTGAGTCAAACCCAGAAGTGAACTTTAAACCAGACTTTGTGACAGATGGGTGCAGCTGTGCCAGCCACACTGGAAATGCCACATTGGCCACGCAAGTGCAAACCCCTCTGGGAGGGGAAACAGATCAAAACCTCCCTGAGGAGGTGAAGTCACCATCCCTGGGGGGGTTTAACAGCTGTGTGGATGTGGCACTCGGGACAGGGGTTAGTGGTGGGCTTGGCAGTGCTGGGCAATGGTTGGATTTGATGGTCTCAAAGGGATTTTCCAGCCTCAGTGATTCTGTGGTGCTGCTCACAGTATTGCAGACCCTTATTCCACAATTATGTGCTGTCAGTGACAATTATGTGCTGCTCAGGTGGCTTTAGACAGTGCTCCCCCCTCTCAGTGGCTCCCAGGGTGTCTCCACACCTCAGGAGAAGGGGAAGTGATGGGCACCTTCCCTGTAATGCCCCTGGCATGCACAAGCACCCAGGAGGACAAACAGCTGCTCTCTCACATGAGGGGGGACAGCAGGGACACCCATCCTGTCCCCTGGCAGGAATCTTTGCTGTTCCAGCTGAATACACTGTAATGGCCCCTGCTCCTTCTGTTTGCCCAAGAACCTCCTCTCATTTCCAGGAGAAGACAGGAGCTGACACAGGGAGAGCCTCCACAGGGAGAGGCTGGTTCCTGCTGCCCTTTCCATTTCCCTCCTTTTCCCCCTCCCCTTATCTGGCTTTTATCTTCAGACTCTGCCCCTCGAGGAAACCAAATTACCAATTTAAGAAGTGCATCTGAACAGGTTCCACTGAGGACCAAACCTTTCCAACTGGGCTGCCTTGTCCAAAACAAAGATCTGGTCCATCCCTGTCCATGCACAGCAGGGATTTCTCCCCCAGACACATCAGCTGGTGACTCAAAAGCCCTGACACATTTATCCCACTGGCCAGTGTGCAGCTGTCAGTGACAAACACCAGGCACTGAACAGTTTCCACCCCTGGGTGCCAATTCATGGCCCAGTTAACAACATTTGCAATGCATGTGAAAGAAACCCCTGTCCTGCACCACAAGGCTTTGATTTCCACTGCTCAAGGGATGCAGTGGACCCAGAAAAAAGCCAAGTGAGGACAAAAGGTCTGGATGCTCTTGGCCAGCACCTTCAAAAGCAGCGCTTGCAGTTGTGCAAATCATTCAAGCTGATTTGCTGCATCATCTGCCAAGATTTTTATAACTCTTGGAAGGGTTTTGGTGAGAAACATTTATTCAGTTTTCAAAATCACCAAGTCACTTTGGAGCAGGGAGAGGAAGGCTCTCAAACTGCATCAAGGAGATGAGGATTTCTTGTATTAAAAGAAAGGCAGGAATAACCAGGCTCCTGCAAAAGCCTCTTACTCTACAAAAAAGGGGGATGATGTTGTTTGATCTGAATTTTTACCTAGACCCAAGTTAGACATGATGGCATTTTGCTTCCCTTTCAGCTTGAGCTTTCCATGGAAAAACCAGGTGGGTAAATTTTAGCTGTCACTTGTTGGTTATCTTGCTCTTGCTTAGGCTTCACGTTGATACAATGGCCAAAACAAAATGTAACACCTGACTGCTGACTCCAGTGCAAGTCCCCTCTGTTCACCTCTCCTTGCCTGCTGCATGCACTGCAGATGTTTCTCCAAAGCCATTATTTTTAAAGCTGGGCTTAGGCCAGCTGTTCCCACATGGCTTTAGCCCTTCCTGGTACCTCACCACCTCCTAAAGGCACCACTGCTGGCCTTTAGGAAGTGAGGAAATCACACCATGCTGTGCTAATTTTGGCACCTTTTTGGGGTTGTTCATGGACAGGCCTCTTAGAGACCTCCTTAAAAACATTCCTGCTTTAACTGACATCTCCCCATAGCCTCCTATGGCTCCTCCTCTCTGTTTCCAGAGAACAAACCCTTCTTTCAGCACTGCTGGATCCCCTCATGTGCAGCTTCCCCACGGCAGAAAGGGGCCAAAACCCCTCACAGCCTCACCCTGCTGTGATCTGCTCTTTTAGAGACATTGGCACCTTCAATACAATGGCAAAGCAGTCGATTTTCAGCAGGAAAACCCACTAAGAAGAAGTTTTCTAAGTCACTGTGCCTTGTTTCTGTCCCCTGCAACCCTCCAGGTTTAACACCAAATTGGTGTGTGAGCAGATTGGGGGGCACAGGGAGAGGGGAAGAGCCCTGCTCTGATTGGAACATGAATTGTTGTCCTTGCTTCAGGTAAAAAGCAAGTGGAGCAGGAAATTGCTCTGTGTTTTCTTGGAGAGGAAAGCAGCTCTCCTGTGGTTCTGCTGGAAGATAGGCAGATACATTTTGGTTTCATCAGCTTGTTTGGATAGACAAAACAGCTGCAGAAAATACATTCAAGCAGTTTTTGCAGGTCTTCAAACCAAAAATTTCTGGGCATCATCATTTGAGAAAGATATTAGAGATTTTTGGTGTGTCTTGGGAAGACACTCCTTCAACATAATTAACCAGCTCTTCTGCTCAATCAGCATTTCAGCTGCACTTCAGCACAGAAAATTATGGGGATAAAACATTTTGTTCCCCACCCTCAGCAGAGTTTGTGGAAGGATGAGCTTCATGTGCACATCTGTGCACCATCCCCATGCTCTGCCCTTCACAGCTCCAGTTTAAACAGAGGAATTTGTCACTAACCTGACTGTTTTGGGATGTTTTCCGTGATGACAGCCATGACCCAGCTCGCAATCTCCCAAGCTCAAGATGCACCAGGCCTTGAGCACACTTGGAAAAAAAAAACAACAAACAACCCACAATGTATAATTTAAGTAGACATATAATATTTCATGCTCTCCTGGAGAGAATTATGTTTATATTCAGCACCAAAAGTCCGTGAAGAAAGCCACAAGGAATGCTCAAAACATGAACACTTGTATTTAGACAATACAAAAAGTGGATTTAGGCTTGTCCTGAAGGTTTCTCCTGGTTGCTGAATTTAGTATGAATCTCACCCTTGCAAACTGATGGCAAATTTACTCAGGAAAAATAAACAAAAATCCCCAAACTATTTAGCAGACGTTTGAAAAACCCTTTAGAGGGAAAATGCTGCAAAAAAGGATGATTTTAACCCATATGGATCCAACTTAACAAAATACCCTCGTACCACCAGTTCCCAATTCTTAAATAGGTAAACTTTTGGCAAGGTACCAACCCTGAATGGAAAAAGCAAGGAAATAATTAGCCTTTCCCCTGAAGACTGGAAGAAATCATGTGCAGAAACACTGGAGGGGATGGCAGAGGGAAATCCCTGGATGAAGATGCAATTTGGAATAGAAATGGATCTTCAGCATCCACTGATGGCACTCGTGGCCATCCCATCCCTGCCCTCTCCTCCAGCCCAACCAGCCATGGAAAAAGGCAACTTCCCCCACAGTTTCAGAGTCAAATCACTCCTGGTAGGTGGAAAGCTGTGCAGGAACAAATTTAAGCTGTCATTTTATCCCTGCAGGTCAGTACAGCAAAGCCAAGGATTTATTTCAGTTCTGGTTTGTGCTGCCTCTCCCGTTTCCAAGTGTTTTTCTAACACATGAGATACACAGTTGCATTTTCAAATAAATGCCTAAATACTAAATGTGCCTTTGTGTTCCTGCTTCATATCATCCAATTCCTAGAAATACACAGAGAAGTGACTTTAAATGAACCTCCCAGTTATTTCAAATGGAATTCTTGTCTCGGTAATCAGCTGGAGCTGTCCTGTGTATGGTAAATTGCACTTCAGGATAATTACCTTGCACAGTGTCAGTAACAGCAATTCAATATCTCAAAATGTATTCTGTACTCACCTTAAGTATAGTGGCAACAGTCTCTTGTGAGGCATTTCTCATATCCTCCCCATTTACAGACAAAATCTGATCTCCTTGAATTAATCTTCCATCTAGGTCTGCAGCTCCTCCTTTAACAATGTCAGAGATAAACACTCCACTTCCATTTCTAACAATGCAAGAAGCATATGGCTAATTACACAATCCAATATTCTTTGGGAGACCAATTTAGATTGCTTGCATTTAAGAGACATTAAAAGAAACCTGTGAGCAGAGCAAGAACCAGTTTTACACCCCACTCAGCTGTGTAAAAAATCGATGAGTTTTAAAACCACAGCATGTTTTGCTAATATTTAATGTTGTCTTTCCCCTTAAGCTGTTGGTTCTGACTGTAAGATACATAAAGATTTATGGAAAACACCATTTATATGAACAGAAGTCTGAGGTTTGGTCTATAATGGAGTTAAACTATCTCCTGATGGACATGGGTTAGTGGTGGACCTGGCAGCATTGGGTTAAAGGTTGGACTCAGTGATCTTGGTGGGCTTTTTCAACCTAAATCATTCTGTGCTGTGAGCTGGTGCCAGCTGCAGTGCCAAGACCTGGCATTTTTTATCCTTTACCTGAAGGACACAACACTTCCCACCCTGAATTATACCTGGGTATCATTTAACAGACTTCAGCAATTGGGCTCCTCCTAAGGAGGGGATCCCCACTCTGAAGGATTCAGGAGTAGCACAGGAAGTTCAGCACAGAAGCAAAGGGAGGAGGAGGGCTGGAGACTGCAATTACCATCTGCAGGGTAATTTACATAATCTAAATTAATTACCCACCCCACAATCTGCTCACAACACCTGGGTTAAACATTGCCACCCAAAAACTGCCACAGAAACTCTACTGGCCATAGACAGGATAATGACACGGTGCTTTGTAATTGCAAAAGTAAATTATTTTTGGCAATACAGGAGGGTAACTCCAACACTGAACAAGTGTCATGCCATAAATCTCTTCTAGCAAAAGGAGATTAAAATTATCAGTGCTCTGGTTTGAGTGATCTAATAGCAGTGGTTTAGAGATGTATCAGGAAAAAGTCACATTTTATTAGGCTGCTGCTACCTCCCACCCTATTGCTCTCTACAACTCCCTGACACGAGGGTGGAGCCAGGGCAGGACAAGAGGAAATGACCTCAAGTTGTGCCAGGGGAGGCTTGGGTTGGATGTCAGGGGAAATTTCTTCATTCAAAGGGTGGTCAGACATTGGCAGGGGCTGCCCAGGGAGGTTTGGAGTCCCCATCCCTGCAGGTACCCAGGGAAGGACTGAGGTGGAACTCAGAGCTCTGGGCTGGGTGCCATCGGTCAAAGGCTGGACTTGGTGACCCTGGAGGGCTTTTCCAGTCTCAAGGGTTCTGTATCTCAGGTTCTGCTCTGTAAACTGCTCTCTGCAGTGTGGCACAGTCA
The DNA here is from genome assembly GCF_001522545.3 of Parus major. NCBI lineage: Eukaryota > Metazoa > Chordata > Aves > Passeriformes > Paridae > Parus > Parus major. The sequence goes on along the minus strand of NC_031777.1, from coordinate 28,847,227 downwards.
CTTTGAACTGCTCAGGGTTTGGGTCTAACTCAGCCTCTCACCCTCCACTGACCTCGGTGCCTTTGAGCTGAGCATGAGCTCAGTCTAACTCACAAATCCATCTGCAAAGGCACATCCTGGAAAGAGGCAGGGTAGGTTTATCCCCCAATTCAGAAACCAGAAAAGCCATGGTTAGGGCCTCCAAAGCCCTGGGACACAGCTACCCTGATGCCACAGAAGAGTGAGCCCCCAGCTCTGCATGGGATTCCCTCTCTGTGCCCAGAGCTCTCCTTCCCCTTCCCAGCTCTGTTCTGACACAGAAACCAGAACCACAGCCCCACTGCATCCTGGAAGATACTTACACATAAAATTCTGCTCCTTATGGAGTTTCCCTTTATTTCATATTCCATTTAATGGCTACAGTTGTTCATACATCAAAACCCCAAATATTTCCCACTGGAAGCTCTTACCGTTTCCCAGCTATGCTGAGCCCCAGTCCTCGGCCTGTTTTCTTCTGGATATCTACAGAGAAAATCTCCAAGTTTTCCTCATCCTTGTAATGTGCTTCATTCCTATAAACCACCAGCTGCACCTTCTGGGGCGTCTGCCGGAGCGCAGTGATGGCTTCCTCGTGGCTGGCGTTGCGCAGATCGATCCCGTTCACCTGGAATAACCAGTGTTTGCTTTCCCAATGACACGGGTAAATGATCTTTCCATCACACCCTGCCCGTGGGTGACAGCACAGATTTGTCATTTTGACACCCCCTGGTGCTCTAATTGAGTGTCCCCATTTCCTGAGGGCTGATGATCCTGGGTGTCCTGTGGAGAGTGAGCTCGGAGCTTTGTGCCACTGCCTGGAGTAAATCCCAACAATCAGAATGTTTGGGCTTGGAAGTTTTGGGTCTTCTTTCCTTCTTTTTCATCTCAAGCCTTTGGAACCTCAAGCAATGCTTCTTTTTCCAACTGCAAAGTGGGACATGCCCCTTTGAGCTCCCTGTGTACCTCAGCACTCAGATCCCTTCTCCCCCAGCTCCGTAACATAATCAAGATGAAAACAGAAGGAATCAGGAACACCAGCAAATAAATGGCCACAGAGAATCCCAGGCAGGATGTATTAAATGGTGATTTTCCTTTTTTCCCAATAGATGGCACACCAGACCACTGCTGGAGCAGCCAGCTACGCTTCTCTTACCATAACCTGAGAAGGTTTCAGCATTTTACTCATGTCAGGCAGAACAAGAAGTTCTGTTTAAATGTTCCATTAAAAAAAACCCTACTGCTAAGTGAAACTTAATCTAATTTTGCCAAGCCCGATGCACAAGTGCCCTTTAAGGTGTTTGCCAATATTCTGTCAAAAAAATCATCTTTTACTTCTTCATACCAAAATATATCAATACTTAGACATTTCTGAAGTCTCTTTAGGAAGTAGCATGAACTGGAACAGAATAACCACAAATGTTAATCCACTCCCATAAGTTTTAAGGCAATGAAAACTGCTCTCAGAATTTCTAGATATGCAAAACTACAATCATATCTAATTTTACATTGAGATAATTAAGACTAATCTTTAGTCTCTAGACTAAAAGACTAATTTGCACGCATTTATTTATAAGTGCATTGATATTCTTTCCTCGACACAGGCATCTATGTGTGCTGTATCACACTAATCTGAAACTAATTCAGTCATCTTTTTGATTAATACAGCTTTTAAAAGCTGAAATAATAACAATATTATGGCTCACAAACATTAGCACTTTCCTGTTTGGCCAGAGAAGAATTAATTAACCTGCTCCATTTTTACCCCCTAATTATCGTGCTCTGTTAATACCCCGTTATTTATAAAACCAAAACAACATTCGGCCTCAACGCTAACAAAAATATTTGCAGTGCAAGAGCTGTAAAGACAACTCCCCAAGTAGCCCTTGCTATTTTCCTAACCCTACACACCGAGGCCTTAATGGCCATGCTGGGAATTTGTCCTGAGCTGACAGCAGAGCTGCAAAGCAGCTGCGCTGAACCCCTGCCTGACGCAAGTTTCATTTGCAGACCAACACTTCTCTCTTAACCCTTTCCCTCCACCTTCTTCGTGCTTGTCTGGGGAAAAAACACCACATTTATTCACAGCAGCTATTCCCCAGATGTGTGAAGTGTGGCCTGGGGGAGCTGGTGGCTTCTGCAGGGATGCTGGGAGGGATGCTGACAGGGATGCTGGGAGGGATGCTGACAGGGATGCTGTGGGGTGATGCTGACAGGGATGCTGACAGGGATACTGGGAGGGATGCTGTGGGGTGATGCTCACAGGGATGCTCACAGGGATGCCGTGGGGTGATGCTCACAGGGATGCTCACAGGGATGCTGTGGGGTGATGCTGACAGGGATGCTGACAGGGATACTGGGAGGGATGCTGTGGGGTGATGCTCACAGGGATGCTCACAGGGATGCCGTGGGGTGATGCTCACAGGGATCCTGGCAGGGATGCTCACAGGGATCCTACAGCCACCTTCTCCTCCTCACCCCAGCTCAATATTTGGATTTCAGGCAGAGTGGAGATACGGGAGCGGTGTCAGGAGCGCAGGTCTCCGAATGAAAGATTAAAGAGATGAATAATACTAAGCTATTGGACATGACAGCTGAATTATGTAATTCAAGAACTGCCTTGCTCAATTAAATTTAATGTATTCTCAATTTGTACCTTCAGTTTATATGAATATAGAAGGATATATGAATTTTTCAGGACATTCTTAGTGACAGAAGGGAAGCCTCAAGAATGGATCCTATTCAACCTACAAGGAACCTCTGTAGAACTGAAAACAAGTCTCCACAACCAAACACAGACACAGAGAACATCATTTACCTCTAGAATCTGATCTCCAGCCCAAAGTCTGCCATCTCGGGCTGCTGCCCCTTCTTCATAAACTTCATGGATCACTATGGCATCCTGTGGGAAGAAGGCAGTGGCATGAACCCTGCTTCCCAAACACCCTGAAACTGGCCACCATGACCCACCCCACGCTCCCCAGTTAAAAATACAGCACTCCAAGTCAGGAGAATCAAAACTGTAACACAGATCTTTAAAGTTTTCAGTATTTTGGGATAAGAAAGTGTGAGCAAAAACCAGTATTAAGGTACAAAAGATTTTGTTCCCCACTTCAGGGTAGTCTTGTCTAGAGCTTCTTCCATCATTTTTATACATTGGCATCAGCAGCACATGAACTCAGTGTGAACTGTTGTATTAATATCGTCTACTTTTAATGGTATTATTTAAAACCAGATTCTTTGGAGCTATGAATATTTTTAGGGACTTGGCATAGACCTCGGCTTTAAGCAAGAGCTGAATGCCTTGTGGTAAATAGTGCTGGTTAAATCTGTAAGAAATGAAATCCAGAAGAAAGGAACAATGGCAAATGTTCGTTTATTACTGAGGTTGGAAAATGTAGGCAGTGGCAGATGTAGCTTCAGGGAAGGTTTCAGTGATTTAATCTTATTGCCAGCAATAGATGTCCCCAAAGAAAAAGCATTACAAAGAACATACTGTTCTCTTGCTGGTGCTTTCCCTTTGCATTGTTCTGGTTTGTTTGTTTCTTTTTCTCCTTTTTCCTTAAAGAAAAAATACAGGTGAATATAGGTGAAGCCCCTCTAGAGTGGTTCAGCTTGCAGGATGGGATGCTCCAGTGTGCAAAAGCTGCTCCTCTCCTGAGCAGCACCAGCAAAGCCTCAGAGCTGAGCCAGCAGCGCTGGCTCTGGGCAAACAAGCGGTGATTTTTAATGCCACAGGTGGGTTCTGGATATCCCATCCTCAAACACACCCTGCAGAACTGCTCTTGTGAGCCCCTCACCAACAGCATGGACAAGCCAAAGAGGAGCTTTCCCACAGTGCTCCCAAGAAAAGCTGCTGAGGCTGGAGCGTGCAAACCCTGCTGTGTGATGGCTTCTCCAAGGGGGCAGGGAACTGCTGCTGGGGTGGGAAAAGGTCTCTCTGTATTTGGAGAACACTGCTGGATACCTCATCTCTCATCACCAATTCATCCCCTGCCCATGCTGCCTCCTCAGCCTCTCCCAGCAAAAACATAAACACCCCTCAGGTAATGCTCAGATCACAACACTGAGAGCTCGAATCCTTTTCATTCCCACTACAACTTCTTTAATGATGTGGACTTGAGGGAGCACAGCACCACTGCCACAGCTTCCCTCTGATCCATGGACACCAGCCCCTGAAAAAAGCCTGGAGGATTGCAACCACAAATGCAACCACAGCTGATACAAGAGTCCCAGGTGGGGGAAAAGAGATTTCAATCAGCAGAAATGAAGAGGGAACACTATGAGCTGTGTACCAAGTAATTCAGAAAGTCAAAAGAGTGGTTTGATTAAAAAATAAAATGAAATATAGATCTATACACACACCACTGGCAACTGCAGGGTTTTTTTTGCAGTAACTGAAGCAACAAATACTGACAGAATAGAGCAACACAGGCATGTCCATCTTCTCTCTGTTGTGGGGTTTGGGTTGGTTGGTTTGGGGTTGAGGTATTTTTTTACCTTTGTTTTACAAATGATGGTATTACTCCAAAGCAACACAAGAGACTTTAGCCTGGGGGAAGTGGGCAATGAGAGAACACAAAATCTTGACCAGCTTGTAAAGGCAGCATCATTCACCTGGGACACACCAGGGCAGTGGGTGACCAGGAGGTTTGGTAGAAAACTGGCAGTGTGACCATGGAATAGCACACTGGGCACGTACACAGGATGGTCAAATTAAACCTTTCAGTCTGCATTTAATCTCATATTTCCTAACCTCTGAGCAAGGACCTTTCAATCACATTTCTCCAAGTTTGTTTTCCATCTGTGGTTGCTTTTAAAACATCCACCAACCTGGAGCTCCCAGCTTTTCCCAGCACTGCTTTGTTAAATGTAAAACTGCACATACCAAAGGCTCAGACCCAGGAACCACCAAGTGTTATCAGTTTGGATAATCTGCATCATCTATTTGAAAAGGCAACGCTTCAGTGTTACACTGCGGTTCCTGCATGTGTGAGAAGCCAGACCCAGGACTAAAAATACACATGGCATGAAAAGGTACATTCCTGCTCACTCTGTGCCTACCCTGCAGAAGGAAACATCTCGCTGATCTGCCAAAACACTGTTTTTCTTAAGCAGGATTTTTTTTTTTAAAGTAGTGTAGCTGAACCAGGCTTATCAAATCGATTAAAAACAGAACAGAGCAACATGTCTGTGATGCACTGTAAAGATTTCTAAATAGTCCATAAGCATAAATGTCAGTTTTAGTTTTCCTTAGCTTATGAACCATGGCAAACATCTCTTTCCTCTGATACTCCTGGGATCAGCTCAAAGTACTTAACCCAGAAGTAATTTTTTTCCACTGGATCTAGTGGGATCTGGGTAAGACTCTGTTAGTTTTGATCATCCATGACAAATCACTAAAAGCAAACTACTGATGTTAGTGAATGTATTTAATCATCTCAATATTTTAAAGGAGTTTATGCAGAGATGAGATGTCATACTCCAGCCATCTAACCAAGCCCCAAGCTGTAATGACTCTATCAGCAGGCATGGATTGAAGCTGGAACACCCCTCTCAGTGCCTCAGAAAAGAAAACAGAATCTGTTATGACTAAAACAATACATTTATTTAAAGGATAGCTTTTGGTTTCTGCATATCTGCAGCTCCTGTTCAAATTTAACGTGTACTTGATATCAAAACCTCCATAGTTCAAAATCAATCAACCAAGAGGGATGAAGAGAAAGTGGTGTCAATGTTCAGCTAGAGGTTGTGAATTCATGGTGGCTCTGGACAGATTTTCCCATCCCTCCCCACCTCCTTTCAGCACCAGTTTCATACAGATTATGGCTCTCCATGGTCGAGCTTGGCAGGGTCACAAAAACTGTTCGTGCAGAAGGGGAAATAAAAACACTCCCCTATCAAGAACACACTTGTTTAAAAAAGATACCCAGCTGCTGAAAGCACATACTTCATAAAGTTTACAAATCCATTCAACAAACTGGGGCTTTAATCTTTGTATATTTTGACAAAGGCCAGTCTGGGACCATTACACAAATGGGGAATTAATGCAGAGCTGAGCAGTTCTTGCCCGGGACGGAAGGATGAGGAATATGAGCTGGGCCATGCAAACTGTGTTTCTCCATTCTAAACAAAGTCCACGCTGCCAGGTGTCAACTGAGACTCTCCAACCATGAAAACACTGAAAGAAAGACAAATGTGAAGGGAATTCCTCTGCTGCTGCTGAGATTACCATCCTGGGCTCAGAAATGTTTGTGCTGAAGGGCCTGCAGCCCAAGGAAATGAAGCTGGATGCACTGACACAGCACTGCATGGCCACAAAAATCACCAGCAAGCCAGAATGGTTCCCAAACATGGCAAAAGCACAGCTGCTTGGGATATGATGTGCCCCAAACATGTTAGGAAGCAGAAATGGTCACCAAACCCACCACAAAGAAAAGGTTATTTTGTAGGGACAGCTACACCCCTCAGCAGCAGAGTACTGCTCTGACTGAGAATATCACTGTGACTGCACAGCTGTGGAGCAAAGGGAAGGCACAGGAGTGAGAAAATGAGGGTTTGGCTGTGGAAGTCATGGCAGAGAAGCAGGAGAAGCTTGTGGAGCCTCTTGGTCAACACCTCAAAGAGTGAAGATGGTGCAGAGTGATAAATAACTGTGAGGGCAGGGTGCCTGACAGAAATCAGCAACCACCTCTGGAAAATAAAGCTGGTACCACGTGCACAGCATGATCTGCACTGCATTGCCCTTCATCTGAGGAGGGGAAGAACCCTGAACTCCCAGGGAGTTGGATCTCAATTTCTCTCTCCAGGCTATAGATATTTTTCTGCTTGATTTACAACGATTCAGAAACCCGTGAGGGGAAGAATATCACACTCAACCCTCAGCAAAGGGCACAAACAGACATGTTAACTCTGAGAATTAAATTCAGTCAGATTGACAGCTTAATCTTTGTATCTTAAATGTCAAGAACTGGTATAGCAGAGACCTCAGGCAAGGACCACAGAGCACTGACCTGACAGCCTTTGGGAGGCAGGTGGTGAAGTCAGCATCCTGCTCAGGAAAATCACTGACCAAGTGATCCTTTAAAGCCTGCAGGAGCATAAAGCATGGTGAGAAAGCCTCACAAGCTGCTGGCTTTAGGCCTGGACTGCTCACATGTTTTCTGCAAGTTTACAGCTCCTGGGCCAGTCTCTCCAGTGTTTCTTTTCTCCTGTGCTGCTGTTCTTCAGCAGGAAAAGAAGCAGCTTTCAGCTGAAAAAACACTGCAAAACAGCTCCCAGGCTGTTACTGGGAACGCTGGGAATAGAGGGTGAGGGAGGGACAGGACACAAGACATGCAGAAGGCACAAATATTAAGTACCAAGGGTATTTTGATGAAGTTATCCTGTGACAAAGGTGGATCAGAGTGCAAAAGGGGTGATTTCAGAAGAAGTGCAGCAGAGAAATCTCCATATTCCTGCTGTTGGCTGGATTTGACAAGGAAAAAAGTCCAGATTGTGGTAAGGAGTATTCCTGCACAGCCCTGAACAGTCCTGCAATACTGCAGGTCCTTCTGCTTTAACTGAGCTGAACTTTGGAGTTTGTCTTTGTTGAGCTGCTCCAGTCCACGAGCTCCAGCCATTACTGGGACAGGATCAAAGGCAGCTGACAGAAGGAAGGTGAAGCACTCCCCACTGAGAACTGCAAAAATCAGCACAGAATGACTGAGAATGAGCCCTACCACCAACCAGAACCACGTATTGGGTGCAGGGAATGAAGCTTTCTGCATGGACCAGAGCACTTTTCCTGAGGAAGACAAAAAGTAAACTACATATAAAACTATATAATATAAACTACATATAAAACCAGGCTCTGGAAAAGATGTTTTTTCTGATTTAGTTGACAAGGTGTGTTTTCCCAAGCTAACATTACACTGATTTCCTACATAGCTACAAATGTTACACTAAATTAGCATTATTAAGGATAATAACATTGCAAGGGCTTTTGCTGACTGCAGGATCAGGGATTTATCTCTTTCCCAGGGCAAGCGAAATACCATTAGTTATTTCCTTTTCAACTCCAACAATACTTTATCCAGAACAGTAAAATTGTAAAAGATTCATTTTTACAGGCTGGTTCCCAGATAAAAGTAGGAATCAACTTGGTTGCACAGTGAGTTTCATTGGAGAATTAACCCCACGCAGGAATCTCTCAGCAGTTAAAATAAACTCAGCTGCTGGTTACTTGGAGGCAGAGGAAATGACAAGTTGTGTTATGATCTCTGATCTTCCATTTGCAGATCCAAATGGAATCTCCAAGATAACTTTTCAGCAAGGGAGGGTGAGGGTCAAGCCCAAGCAAATCACTTCTCAGAGGGGTTTATCTCATGCAATTCCTCCTTCTGGCACCGCAGGATTTTGCCATTGATGGTGTTCACAAACCATTAGCAGGTACCCCAAATCCTAAGCCAAACACTGCTGCAGTAAAACAGGATTGCAGAATGTAAAAGTGTATTACTGTGTTAATGCACAAATGCTTCACATTGCACCAGACCCAGAAACTGCCCCGCTCAAGGTCAAAACAAAAGGTCTGTTTCCCATTTAAGAACAAGCCCTTGCAAGAGATGGTGTTCACTTGCCAACTTTCATAAAAAAGATTAATCCACAATATCAATATGAATATAATTTTTCATACTAAAATACAGATTTATTTTAAGGAAGTGGATAGTATTTGTATTACATTTTATAGGTCCCTATAGTTACATCTGGTCCTTATTTATTTAAATTTTATTCAGCTTGCATAATATTTTTGCTTACAGTTATATTCTCTAAGATCAGAAAAGCTAAAACCTGAAAATTCAATGGCACTATTCATTAACATTCCTTCTCTCTGCAGTCATAGACATTTGCAAGCTCTCCTTTGATTCTGAAATAATAAAACTAAGGTAATAAGATGTTTAGTGTAAAAATATATGACTTAAGTCAGAATGATAGAAAGAGCTATGTTCCTGTGAATCACATGCCAAAGCAAACCAAGGTTTTTCAAAGAGTATACATGCTCATTTTTAGAGGCAATAATAAAACACAGAATGACATATTAAAACCTTAACTCTCTCACTCTCATTATTTTATTAAGTTACCAAAAAAAAAAAAAAAAAAAAAAAATTAAAGAGAGTTTGCAGTGTACACAGCATAGGACAGGTTATAAGGAATGCATGAGGGTCCTGGATGTGTGTGACACAGGAAGCCAAAAGCCAGGGGTTTCAACCAGCAGCAGCCAGGATCCTCCTGAAGCCCATCCTGACAGGTCCTGCTGCTTTTGTGTATCATTAGCCTAAATTTTATGGTTGATTTACATTCCTGGAAGACACCAGCTCCTTCAAGCAAGGCCCTGCTACGCAAGCAAGCCCTACCATCAGCTAAACCCTTGCCAAAGACCCATTAAAGACATGATTTGCAAAACTTACTGCCCTAATTCCTTTTTGTGACAACTCATGTACAAAGCAGCTTGGGTTTGTCATGCTCCCGCCAGCCAGCATCCTCCTGGAATGATGATGAATCCACCAACTCCATTTCAGCATTATCCAAGCTGGAGTCAAAGCCATTCCTCACAATTTCAAGCTAACTGCATTTACCACCCTGTCATTAAATTGCCTTCTGGTTTATGAATGTGGGCAAGGGTTTAGGAGGGATTGCATTTTTTCCCTCTCCCAACCGCAGACTCTCCCCCTGCGATACCCGAGCCATGATTAAAAACTCAGGGCTCCCATTCCTGTTTTTCATTCCATTGTTCCATTCATTGTGTGGGGGATTTAACAGCAGCAGCAGCATCCACAGCCCACATATTGCTGGAACCTCCCCAGAGGCCAATATCTCCCTTCTCATTTGTAGTTACAAGGTGAGCAGATTTCACTAGAACACTCTCAGTCTCAGCTGCCCTGCATGTCTGTCCATGCACTCACTCAGGTGCTGTCTCTGTCTATACCTGATAAAGATATTTTTGCCTGGATTTAAATATAACTGAAGAGTGGGGAGGGTGGGATGAAAGCTCAGCCAAGGGAGAACCTGCTCAGCAGCACAGGAGTCCCAGAGCCCTCGTGCTCAGGTAGGTCCCCACTGCTGACAGGCTGCAACAGGGCACAAAGCAGAGCTCTAGGCTTGGCTTTGGAGCAGGAACAGCCTGGTTTTGGCAGCATGGAGCCCTCACAGGGTAATTATCCCTCGCAGCTCCAGGGGCAAACACAAGGGCTTGAACAGCTGCAGCTTCAAGTCACAGTTTTCCTGATTATTCCCTTGCCCTTCCTTAACAGATGGGGTTTATTCAAGGGATGACTCACCTGGACTGACAGAATGAATCTGAATATTCTGCATCCCACTCTCAGGAAGCTCCCCAGAAAACCCTCTGGGCTAACCCAGGTGATCAGGGAAGCTTTTTGCTCCCCAGCTCCAGAGTTACCATCTCTCACCAACTCCTGAGCACAGGAATATTTTGTTATTTTTTGTGTTCCAGTCCCCTGCCTTTGTGGATCACTTTATTTTACAGATGGAGTACCTTAAAGTTTGTTAATTGACTTAAAAATGCTTTTTATTAAAGTCAGCTGAAAGCAGAAGTACAAAAAGAAAATTTACCACATTTAAAGCAGTCAACCCAGTATGAAAAAAAAAAAATCCTGCATAAGAGGTTTGATGTTGTTTACAACAAAAACCACACAGGATAAAGCATATTTTTCTTTCTGTGTAAGGCTGAGATAATGACCACCCCCTTCTCCACCTCCAGAGAGCCCTGAGTTACAGACCCTGCAATCTTTTATATCAGAGATGCCTCTTCAGCAATTGATTTCAAGCCTCAGCTGAGCCTCTGAGCCCTCCTCCCTCCCAGGTTCTCTAACCCTGCCTGGAGGAACTCCCCCAAACCAGCCTTGAAACTGCTGAATGCCCTCTGGCATGTCTGAGTGTCTTAATCACCCAGGCAGCAAAGCCAGAGTCAATAACCACCACTAATCAACTCGACCATCACTAAATTATTCAGCTGGCAGTGAAGCAGTGCCCCCACCCTGCAAAGAAAATGTTTGTATCTTAGAGCAGTGCCTGTTCCATGTGCTGCCAGGAATCAAATCCCACAAGATTGACTGTCCTGGATTACAGAAAATCATTGCAAGTTGTCAGCTGGGCAAGATGTGGCAGCATTCACCCACCCTGGGGTGAGAATGGGGTTTCAGAGATTCATGGGATGGTTTGGGTTGGGAGGGACCTCAGAGCCAACCTCATTCCATCTCCTGCCATGGGACACCCTCCACTAAGCCCTGCTCAACACCCACAGCCTCTCTGGACAAAGCCCACATCCCATCTGGATGAGTACAATTTAAAGCAATTCCTTGATGCTCTGTTCTCTGTGGATTTAAGAAAGAAAATCTCAAGGGTGTCCTGGGCCTGTTAGAGCCTCAAACCTCATTTCAGGGATGTTTCTGAAAACACTTCTTTTTTTTCCCCCCCTATTTTAAATTCCCACTCTGAGGTTACTTTTACAAGTTTAATTGGACTACAACCAAAAAAAAAATAAAAAATTAAAATCACAAACTGAAAGCCCTGTGCTCCAGCCAGCTCCACTCTGCACTTTAATTGCTTTAAAGCAGAGGCCATGTGTTGTGTTCTCTCAGGGGTATGTGGGAAGGTGAAATGAAAGTGAGTGAAGAAAAAAAATACTTTATAAAAAATCAACACTTAAAGAGAAATGAAATAGAACTGCTCCAGGGCTAGAGCAGTCTGAAGATCAACAACATGAAGACAACTCCCAAGGACAAACCCTCCTTGCCCAAGCCTTTCCTGTATCCTTCCAGCTGCTGCTCCCCAAGCACAGAGCCCCAGCCCTGGTTTATAATACATCACTGGAAAGGGTTTGGAGTTTAGGGGATGGACATCTCCTCACCAAAAAACATTTCAGGGGTTAAGACATCACTTTCCAACCTCCTGAACAAATTAACCTCCCTGCTCACAGGCTGTATTTTTCAAGTCTCTACTTGGTGATTCCTGATGAGATTCCTGAGGTTATGACTTAAAAGTTGCACTCTATATTTCATTTTGAAGCAGCTTGTCCCTGGCTGCCAGATTTATTATTCCAAAAGCTGGGCCTGTACATCTTGTGCTCAAGGAAGATATAAAATATTCTGAGAGAGCTTTCCTATCCCATGTGAGCTGCTGTTGAGTACCCTCAGCTCAGCATTTTTAGATCAAGAGAGTTTTAGTACAATATGGGTGAGGCCCTTCCAGGCTTGCCATGTCCATTTTAGACTTGCCACGTTCTGAGCAGCATTCCTGGCTTCCCCCATGCTGATAAATGACTTCTGAGATGCCAGGAGCTGGGGTTCATGTTCTGCAGGGGTTTTGTGGGCACTTCTGCTGAAGCCAATTACAGTTTATTCTAATTTCTCTGCACTGCAGCAAACCGTGTGTCTTGGACACAGAACTTCTGCCACACGAGACCCTCAGGACTGATGAACTCCTTTGATTTTGCCTTTTTTAAAATACAAAAGATGTCCATCTGTGTAACTGAGTTAAAACCAAATGACAGAAAGCAAGACAGAGATATCACTCAGCTCCATGGACCTGTTTTGTTATATTTTCTCTCTAAGCTGTGAAACTCAGAAAGACAGAAACTTTCCAACAGCCTTGAGCAGTATTTGCTTTTACTCCTCATTATGTCATGAGAACTTCATTCCAACTCTTTACAAAAAGTTTTCTGACTCCAGGGAAAAAATAAAAATAAAAAAAAAAGAATAAAAAAAATAAAGAAAGGCATCAAAATAATTTGGAAAATAATTTGGAAAAGATCAGAAGCACAAAGTAGACAGAAAAATGGGAGGTTCCATGCCATGCAAGTGGAGGACCTCTAAGGTTTCCAACCCAAACTCTTGCTGGATTCTGTGATCCCACCAGTTCCTACCTTGAGGAGAAGGGTTTTCACAGCCTGTTTTGGAGAATCCCAGAGAGGGTCTGTGCACATGGCAAATGGTCAGGTTAGGCTGTGCTTTCCCAAAAGCACCTTGTTTCCTATGAAACACCATTTCTTGCCTTCCAATGAGCAGATTCAGAATCATGAAAAGAAACAGGGACTCATTTTGGGTAAGTCCTGTAAGTTGAGGATCTGAAAAGTGGGGAGTTGGACCTCCCTCCCTTCATGGTTTCAGTTATTGCACTCCAGTGCATAGACTTTTAAAATCAACTCCTAGGAGGACACTTTAATGAATAAACTAATGAAAGCATAATACTTAACCAAAACCATTTACTCAATTTCAAGAATAAAACCCTTTGCATTTTTCTCATCTGCTCTGTAAAGCAGTTATTTACAATTTTCATTTATTTATATTAAAATCTCATGAAAGACACACACCATATTGCATCTGACAGACTGCCATGTATTATTTCCAAATTCCAGTTAAATGAAAAGGCAAGGAGATGACTAACACTGAACAACTTATTTGAATTTACTCAACACTGAGGAGCTTGACAAAAAAAAAAAGGGACTGAGGACAAAACTCTGCATGGCTGGAAAGAGTGAAAACTAACCCAGCTCCATCTCCATGGGAAACAGAGCAATTCACCCCAGCTCTACATAACTGGAGACTGGGATAAATGGGACCAAAACCTGAACTTTTTCCAATTTCAGCTTTAATGCTGTAAAAGATCCCAGCCCACACTCTGCAAAACAAAAACTTTCTTTTTCCTTTTGATTTCCTTTCTTCTTTCCTTTCAATTTTTTTCCTCTGGAAGAAGACTACTTACTACATTGCAACTGTCTGTACCTGCTGACACTCACTGCACTTTAATGCTTAATGATGCACCACTGTGATATTTTGTGATATTTTTGTGATATTTTTGTGATATTTTTGTGATATTTTGGGGGAAAACTGCATGTTCCACTGCCTGAAGAGTCTCTGTGTCAGGGAATTCAGGAGAACCCAGCAAAGACACCTCTGCAACAGACTGAAAGAACTGAATTTGACATTTTTAAAACCCAGACTAGCTCCTCTTACACTGTAGCAAAGCATCTCTGAAATAGGAATTGGAGAGGAGACAGCAGAGGCAGAGAAGGGTTTAGCATCACTAATTTGCTGAGCTCACGCTTGAACTGATACATTTTAATTCATCTGAAGATAATTTTTTTAAAAACCAGCATATCCAGGAGGCAGATTAAGACAAAAGACACAGAAAACAGTAAAAGATTACCTTTGGTTTACCTCTGTTCTGCAAGGGCCTTTGCTGGCAGGCAGATAAATCACAGTTTGTTTAAACAGCTACTGAGCATTTCTGCTCTCAAGACAGAGGTGTTATCCTTGCTGAGACAGCTCTACCTCTGCAACATTAATTTCTAGTCCAGATATTCTGGTAACTTTAGCTGCTTCCAACTCCTGATTCACAATGGTCAAATAAAACAAAACACATCTGCAACCTCTGACCACAGCAGAAAAACTACTGAAACACAAAGAATTTAAACAGGAGCATCATCTGATCTGACACAAGGCAAAATCACCAATTTTTTATTGGAGGTTATAGTTGGCTTGTCCTCCCTGTCTTCAACAGTTTGTTAGAGTAATTACATATTAAGGGCATTATTATTTTCCAAGTTCTCTTTGTCTTTGTCCTGTAATAAACATGATTTGAACAGAAACTCACCAGTGGGGTGTCTTTGCCCCCCACAATGCTGAGCCCGAGGCCTGAGCGACCCTTGGAGATCTCGATGGTCATCTCCTGCCCTGGAACTATGGGACAAGTTGCTGGATCCACAGGCAGTGGAGGGGGGAAGACACCTGAGAACATCAAAAGGGAAAGAAATAAGTCACACAACACAGTAAGAAAATGAATACCACCACAGGAATTAGCGAGAACAGCTAATTAAGCTTTTGTTTGCTCTCCACTTCAATAAAACTGAACTAGAGGACCACTCTGAGTCACTTCTGAAGTCTCTAAAGCAGAATGACTTGAGCTCTGGGAATAAATGCTCCCAGTAAAAGCCTGTGAGGACATCTAATTCAGTTTTAACCTCTAGAGTTCAGATCATGATGGAAAGGGGTATTCCTTTCAGGATAGATAGGGCCATATTCCAGCACCATGGAATGAAAAGCATGTCCCAAACTGTCTTTCCTTCTATTTCAATTGAAAACAAGATCATCTTTGTATGTAAAAATCAAGAAAAACAAGTGAAGACACCTTCAAGCTCTCAAAAACTGTGACAGGAGAGAAAAATACAAACAGGTTATAAAACAACTTAGAATAGGTCATTGGAGGTTCAAAGAAACAAAACTTCAGCAAAAGTTATCTGGAAAACAAAATTAAAACATCTCTCTTGGGGTAGGGTACTAAAAATACATGGAATGGTGGCAGAATCACTGGCTCCTACCACGGCTGGTGACTTCTGCTTCTGGAGGAAGGTAAGGAGGTGCTGGCTCCAGAGGTATCTCCTGGGAGCTCACTGGGGCTTTTGTGGAAGATTTGGGCTGTTTGATCTGGTTGAGGACCTGAAAGCAAAGCAGAAGCAGGAGAGAGCAGTTATCACCACAGGAAGGCATGGTATGGTGAGGTCATTACCATCAGCTGTTGACTGCTGTGCCTCACTAAATCATCAAAATCAATAAAAGGAAAACAAGCCATTTCCACACATTTAATGAGGAGCCAGTAATTTTTTACATTTCCATCAATAAAATTATTTTAATGTCTTCCCAGTTAATCCCTTCCCCCCATGAATCACTCAGTCTCCAACCAAATCAACCCTCAGAACCCTCCCTTATTGGATAACATGAACACACAAACATTTTCCTGAACACACATACATTTTCTGGGAGCTGCTCCTCTGTCTCCTGCTGATCTGCCACCACTGGTGTGTCAGCTTTACATTTCACATCCTAAAAAGTCAAAAAATAAAGAAAAAGCAAGGTGTATTGAAAATGTCTCAACAGCCTCAATAAAATCTCCTCCAAAACTCAGAATGATGGTTCTAGAGAAATACAGGGATGTTTTGGAGGGACAGGACACAGGGAAGGGCTTCCCACTGCCAGAGGGTGGGGTTGGATGGGATATTGGGAAGGAATTCCTGACTGGGAGGGAGAACAGGCCCTGGCACAGGGAAGCTGTGGCTGTCCCCTGTCCCTGTGCCCAAGGCCAGGTTGGAACAACCTGGGACAGTGAAAGGTGTCCCTGCCATGGCAGGGGTGACACTGGATGGAATTTAAGGTCCCTCCCAACCCAAAGCAGTCTGGGATTCCATGATTTCTCCATCTAAAGTCCATTTGTACCAGCAAACCAAGCTGAAGCCCAAAACTTCAAAGAGGCAAAGCTGCTGTGAGCACAGGGAGTATCAGGAGTTATTAACATCACAGCCCTGAGTTCTGAGGGAATGCAAACAGGAGGGGTTTTTGGGGAGGAGATTATCACACATGCTCTGGGTTGCTCCAGAGCAACAGGAAGCTCTGGAATGACTGGAACAGCAATTCCCAAGCTGAGTGCAGGGACCCCTCAGTGCCCACAGCAGAAAGGGGCTCCAAGGCATCTGCTCTCCCTTCCCCATCCTTTTTTGGCTCTCCTAAATAAAGCAACTGCTTAAAATGCATCCTCCAGCCTCATTAAAAAGATCTCCAACAATGGTACTTCAATCACTGACTCCACTTGTAGCCTAATTTATTTCTGTACCTTTTCTTTGTAATGCACAAAAAAATATTTGTATCTCCTGCTTCTCCAACTGCTTCCAGGCAAGGTACAGTGCTCTCCCTTGTCAGCTCTTCACTAAACTTAGGCCACTTTGATCCAAGTAATAGTTAATTTTCTCATCCCACATTTAAAACCCCTGATAAACAGCCTAGTCTGCAAAAAAAAATAAATAAGTACCAACTTCCAAAGATTACCTCAAATCTTTTTCAAATTTTCGAAAGTTACTCTGCACCTCAGAAAGAATTTCTAATTACAGTGATAATTTCTACATTAAAAAAAGGTAAAGAGAACTGTAGGTAACTCAGCTTGGAAATACTGGCCTTGTTTGTTGGACTTTTATTATGTTAAAAGATGCCAACCCCCACAGGATCCTTTTTTTTACCCCCCCTTGAATTTTTCGCTGAGCTTGTTGCAACTCTTCAACTGCAATTATTATCCAAAAAGATAACAGGAAAAAAGATAAAGTGGTGATCTCATTGTATTATCAGAGGTGTCAGGGGAGAAATGGGAAGACTGCTTTGTCATTTTCTGAGAGATTGTTTTAATGAGCAATGAAAAATTACTTCATACTTCCCTTTTTCATTGTGGTATGTGACTAAAATCTGAAATTTCATCTTGCACCACAAGTAAGCACCAGGCACCACCTTTACATCTCCCTGATCTTTTACTGAGGCTGTGCTAGAGGTACCTGAACAAAATGAGCACCAAATACACTCAGAATCTGTCAAAAGCCTGCAGCCCAACTGGTTTCATCAAATTCAGGCCCCTCAACTCCACCCCAAAGCACTTTTACACAGCCCCTTCTCTTTGCCAGTGTTTCAAGGATGTGTTTTCTGTTTGTGGTGAAGACAGATTATTGTTCCAAGTTCAAACCTTTAAAGGCAAATTAATCCATTCTCACATACCATTTTCACTTTGTCAGATTAACTTTTCCAAGAGCACAAAAGCCCCCTCCATCAATTCTTTTCCAAGGACACCTTATGGAAAACCAGATTTTTTCAACCCTCAGAAACCCAGGACCTTCCATGAGGCCACCTCAAACCCCAGCTAATAAACACACAGACTTTGCCTAACACTTCCACTGGCTCCAGTTCAGAAACAAAGTTGTTTTCCTTCCCCTTTCTTATCATCCAAGCCTACAGTGATGTCCATTATAAAACTTTATAGCTTTTAAAGTGATGAAGTGACAACAAAGAGTATGTTGTGAGAGACTGACAAATTTATCAGCAACAGATGAATAGAGAATGATGTGAATTTTTTAACCTTCCTTTTATTACAGCTGTCACTTGGTGAGACATCCTGCCCATGCTTTGAGCTGTACATACTTGTGGAAGATCTCTGCTGATAAGCACATACTTTTTATTTACTCAGTGAACTTGATCTCACTTGTTGACTTTTACATTCCTGATTTCTCCTGGCACATGACTGAGAAATTCAGTAACAATGGTGAGGTAGCACTGAGGCTCTGGTAGCAACATCATGCTATGAAAAACAAGGCACTGTTTTCTTTTGCTTCCACAGTCACTACAAGACTGCAAGACAAATCTCCCTTCCCAAAACCACCAATTTCTGTTGTCCTGCACTGCAGAGTCAAAGTCTTAATGCCAATTGTGCCTACAAACCCACTCCCTTCAGGCCAGAACCATCAGCACGCTCCCAAAACTGAGATCCACTCAGAAATATTTCCTGTGTAGTTTTAAGATCCTGATGGTAAGAACACTCTGGCATTTTGAATTATTTTTCACCCATTTATACCCCTAAAGCAAGGGCTGCCCCAAATGAAGGCATTATGGAATGAGCAGTTTGGTCTACAGGGATGCCAATACTTTTCTGAGTGCCTCCTCTTACCTCTCTGCCATTGCTCTGTTTTGGACAACTCTTTTTCTTTCTTTACTTTTACCTTTCAACTTGTGCTCTTTGGCTTCACAGTTCCCTTCTTTCTTGCTCCAAGTCTGAAAAGGAGCTGCCAATATATTCTGGGTTTCCTGTGGTTCCAGAGGCATCTTCCCTCCACACCTACCTTGGATTGCTGCAATTTCTTTTTCCCATTAAATTCACCACAGCCTACACCTAAAGTTCACTTTTGTGTAACATATTTTATGTATTTTTATTTCCTTCAGTCTCTGAGCAATTTCTCACTTCACCTTGCAATCCCTCTCAAATTTCTTGCCAAGTTGAGCAAGAACTCCAGTAAAACCAGGTGAGTGACACCTGCAGATACAGACAGGGGAACTCTGATTCACTTCCATTCCAGCCCATCAGAGGAATCTGCACTGGGCTATCAAACAGCAATAACTCAACCTTTTTGTAATCCATTAGGGACATAAATCAATCCATGGGTGATTAATTCTGATGCTTGAATAGCACATAACACTTCCTAACTCTTGGAATTTGCAGACTCATTAATTGAACACTCACCAGCTACAGAGCATTACGTAGATTCAATTCCTATTTGCAAACCCCAAGACACTCCTTGCAAGAGACATGATGGAGCAGGAGGAAGGGGAAAAATATGAAGAAATGTCAGGTTTTCTTAGCTGAGGACACACAGCAAATCCTGCTCTCCTTGAGACTGGAGGAGGCAGCAAAAAGACTCTCTCAGCAAATTTTGAGGTACCTCCAAGTTAGTCATGCTTAGTGTTTTCCACTTTAAACTTTTACCACAGTGTCCAAACAGAAGAGATCAGAGCTGCACCCTGAAGGACTTTCAGATTCCTGATAATGCATGATCCTGACCTATTAAACAACAAAAAGCTCCATCTGAATCAATGAGCTCAGTATTTATTACAGTGCACACTGACAGAACCACATTAAACCACAAGTTATGGTCCTAATGCAGAAATCACTGAGAGCAACTCTGTAGCTGTGCTATTCAGGAGGCAAGACTAGATTATGATAATAGACATCTTGGCCTTAGAATTTATGAAGCTATGAATATAAATGAGAATATGATTTACAGACCAGGCTTTTTCTAAAGTTTGTCACACATGGATGGCAGGAGTGGAAAGGCAATCCTCTCACCAAGAACTCAAGGGAGGGCCAAAATACTCTGTGAAAACTCTTATCTTGGTATTTTAGCACTCTACTGAGTGCTCACTTCACAAAAACAGGCTGTGTATGTAAAGCTGAGTTTGACTCTGCTTTTACACATACTGAGTATTATTTGACAAAAGTTCTGCAACACGCCAATAAAAAGGCAGAGAAAACCAATCAAACCCCGTGAGCCTCCACATTCTAAACTCAAATCATCATTAAATATTGCCTCAAGTCACTCACAGCTTTGTTGGATTCCTCATCAGTCAAACTCTTCATGACAACTTCCAAACTGGGGTCTTCCTCGGCACTGGGAGGTTCGGTGCCACCGTGGTCCTGGGAGAAAGGATTGACAACAGCTTTTGAACAGAGCTCTGGCCCCCCAGAGCAGCTAAACAGAGAAACTGGGCAGTTTCACCCTTTTTTGTTGGTTTTTTTACACAAGGGGCAGCGTGACAAGGTAGAAAGATCCACAATTAAAGTCTCCCAATGTCAGGGGGCGAATGAGGGATGCAAGTCTGGGACAGCAGACCCTGGTCCCCACTTGGCTGACAAAAAGCACCATAAAATATTTCCAAAATTGCCCTTAGGGGCAGCTCTGGGGCAGCTTTCAAGGCCAGACTAATCCCTGTCAGCTGTGAAAGCTGTGGACTTGGAATGAAGAGCCTTTCTCCAGATCTCTGTCACACACTCAGCACATCAAAGGAGTCCCAGTTTCCTTCCCACAGTCTGAACAGCTTGGGAAAATCATGGGATGGTTTGGGTGGGAAGGGACCTTAAAGCCCATCCAAGGATGGCAGGGACTCCTTCCACTGTCCCAGGCTGCTCCAGCCTGGCCTTGGGCACTGCCAGGGATCCCTGGGCACCCTGTGCCATGGCCTCAGAGGGAACAATTCCTTCCCAAGATCCCATCCAGCCCTGCCCTCTGGCACTGGGAGCCATTCCCTGGCTCCTGTCCCTCCATCCCTTGTCCCCAGCCCCTCTCCAGCTCTCCTGGAGCTCCTTTAAGCTCTGAGCTCTCCCTGCCCTGGATTTTTCCCTTCTCCAGGTGAACATTCCCAGCTCTCCCAGCCTGGCTCCAGCCCTGGAGCAGCTCCGGGGCCTCCTCTGGACCCTGGACTCAAAACAAAACTGTTCTGAACTTTCATCAGACATTTCACATTTAAGTAAATAACTCAAATGTCTCGACCACCACTTGAGTGGACAAAGCCCCTCTGTTCACAGTTGCAAAAAAATACCTCATTATGTGGCTTTCTGGTGATTGAAACTTCCAAAAACATATTTTGCAGTAATTAATATTTAATATACTCTGTTTCTGGGAGCTTGCCCACAGTATCACACCACAACACAGCCTTATCCTGTCCTGTAAGACCCTGAGTATTTACTGTTTAGCACTTTTCATGCAACAAAGATAAAGAGATAAGCTGCAGATAAAGAGATAAGATCAAGAGATAAGCTGAAGAAAACTAACACAATAATCCGTGGTAACTATGGCACCCTGATATTCCATTCCACCAGCCAGGCTGTTTAATGGGATCTGACAAGTTACATGTAGGGTGCATGTAATACACAATGTTAAATATTTATGTAGGATTTCAAAGATATTTGGAGATATAATTTCAAGATATAAGGCTATTTTTTTCTTTATTTAAAGAGAGGAAGAGCAGCCAAAGAAAGCAATGTAAACTTCTGTATAAATCACTATATTTGGTTAAGTTGATTTTCTATAAAAATAAGATACCAGCTAGAATTAAAAACTTGCATTTACTTATAACACAAACAATGTAAATAGTAAGAATTTGCCATTAATGCATGAAACTCAACCCACAAGCATCTACCTCTAAAGGCAAAGACACACTTTGGTAGAGTCTAATTACAGCCATTTGACCACAGTACAGAATGTGCCTAAACAAAGCTTTGTGATTCATCCTGAAGGCACAAATATTAAACAAAGCTGGGAACAAATGCAGGTGTTAAAGAGTCAACAGAATCAAAATGAACTCTGTGAAATGTAATTTCTAAAGCACCAGCTGCACCTGGGACACACTGCTGGTGTGGAGGAGAGAAGGAAAAGCCAAAGCACTGTCCAAAAATGACTCAGATCCAAATAAAACATGAGCAGTTCTTGCTCTGTACAGCTCTAGGCCTGCAAGGAGCAGCCATCAGTGGTAACATCATCTGAAAACAACAGCAAGAGTGCAAACTGGAGATGCACCCAGTGCTGCCTCCCGTGGGCCCGTGCTGAGGGATCCCAGCCACACTCATGGAAATACCAGGAGTTCAGTGCACGTGAATTTATCAAGGCAAGACCAAACCCCAATTGAATTACAAAACATCTTTTGCTTTATTAGCTCAGCTAGAAATAGAATTAAAAAGCAGCAGCAAGGCTAACCGTGTAGTTTATCTAGAAAATTTAGTTACACCATATTGAGATGTCAAAATGATAAGGAGTGTGGTGACTGCAGGGATTCCTGCAGCACAGGGGAGCAATCAGTCTGCACTGGGGCTGAGGGAGCAACAAGAACCACAAAAAACATCACCACACTTTGACTGTTTTTGCTTTGGAAGATTATTCCAGGCAAAACTGCCTTGCCACAACTACTCCAGCTGAAAAAGGAGCAGGACAGGAGGTGGCAAGGTTTTAATTTGGAGCCTTCTCTTCCTCCTGTGCAGCAGTAGCCTGTTTAATACCTGCTGTTAATGGCATGCAGGTCTGTCAGTAACAACCAGATCAATAAAAAAAAGACAGGGCAAAATAAGCCTATTAGGCCAAGTCTCTACCCAATGCATTTTATAATCCTGGGTTTAATTAGACAAGGTGCTCGAACTTATCATGAGCTGCTAATTATGATTAATCTATCCAATTTAGCAGTCTCTAATTAAAAACAACATCCCACAAACCTTACCTCAATAGCAGAGTGGGAGCCTGAAGGCAGTGGGAAGGGAGTGACAGCCATCTGGTTGACTGCATCTTCACTTCTGCACAACACATCAACAACACGTTACACACCAAGCCAGGGTGGACAAACTTCTCCTTTGAGTTGGTTCTGCTCATTAACAAAATAGCCTCCCTAGCAAGACAACTGTTTCTTACCAGAGTCAGAGCTTAGAAAATCACTTCATTTTTGCTCTGGTTCCTTGCTCCCCAACAGATCACATCCCTCCATGGGACCAGAGGAGGCTCATCTGGGACACACTGATGTCATGTCCTTTGGAAATCTCATTTTGTGTGGATTGTCAGAGGATGCAGTTGGAGTTTATGGTCTCTACACATCCATAGATGTGCTCACACTCACACACAAGTTGGCCTCTTTCAATCATCTCTACATCTGTAAGCTGCTTATTTATAATTTCACATTCATGTTAATGAAATACAATACCTGCTCTAATATCACAGGTTGCTTTTTCTTTTTTGTTCATTTTTGCTGTGGTCTTTTTAAGATTCAATGTAAAAACTTGGAAGAGATTTTATAAAATGCAGGGAGGAGATAAACACTGATTCTCCCTGCATAAAAAGTGAATTATTTTTCCAAATGTTTATGATCTACAGCATCTTTTTCTCTCTCTTTAAAACACCCCTGAAGCTGACATCAGATTACTTTGTATTTTTATTTAACAGCATTCTGCCTTGCTGATGTTTTTCCTCAGCTGCCATTTAAACTGATTTGTTTTCTGGAATTAGCTCTGCATTTTTTTTTGGTCTCTATAAAACAAAACCAGGTAACAGATGACTTCAGTGGTATCATTTAAGGACAAATCATCACAGAGTCACAGAATGGTTTGGGTTGGGAGGGACCTTAAAGCCCATCCAGTGCCTCCCCTGCCATGGCAGGGACACCTTCCACTGTCCCAGGGTGCTCCAGCCTGAATCAGTGATGCTGCTGCTTCCCAGGTACAGATCTTAGATGAAAGGAAGTGACTTTTCATGGCTCTTCCACATTTGATTTCTGGTCCTCTTTACTCCATTTCATGTTGCTGCGACACCAGAAGAATTTTTTCCTCTTTAATTTCTGGAATAAACTATTAGACTATTACGTGTTTTAAACACATTTTATGGAAGTGCCTGAAAGAAAATAGTCTCATTTTCCCCCCTGGAGGGTTAAAACACATGGAGCTAACATGTTCTGATCACTGAGAAATAACACTGTGAATCAACAGCTCCCAGCACAGAATGGGAGTCACAGGCATTTGAAATGATAAATCCTGCAGGCAAAGGTTGGTGAATTCATTTACTTATCTTCAACCACACAGCCACACAATTCAAAGGAGCTGGCTGGGTGCTGCTCAGAGCTGTCCTGGCTCCCAGCCTCTCCTCCTGGCCCTGCTCAGAGCCTTGCAAGAGTCAGAACCCAGGCTGGGATCGAGCTCGTGGTTGGAGATGTGGGGCCAGGACAGGCACAGAACCAAGCCCATGAATTTCATCAGCATTCCACAATTTCCAAGTGTGTTTTACCCCACAGGGCATATTGGGCAAGGACATTTTCCCTGCTCTTATCTTCGTGAGACATCAATCTCATTATGGTTGGTGCTTTTCTAACCTACAGGAATAAATCAGCACAGGAGAGGCCCAGTGATTTTGTGATTTTTCCTGGACTGCAGAGGTTTTCCTGACAATAGTTTATGTGAAGTATAATCAGCATGAAAACCAACCCCACTCTGCAGCTCACAATGCAGGCTGCATGCTGTGCAATTAGGAGGAAACATGGAAATAAAGAGGAATATATATATATATATAAACTTTTGTGAGAAATACTCTAAAAATTGCTAGACAGAAGCTTCATGGCAAACTGGGGTGTAATTAATTATCCAAACTAGTTTTCACTTCATACCCACACACCTTTTTATTTTTTTCCATCATTGGGGTAAAAAAAATCTTTATGCAGCTTTAAGTGGATGACCATTTTTATTCCAAACAATAAAAAACCAGTAATGGTAATTCCCCAGGGGG